>NW_026575407.1:67500-80000 GCF_028641065.1 Leucoraja erinaceus
ATTCCTCCTCATCTCTTCCCTAAAAGAACGTCCTTTCGTTCTGAGGCTGTGCCCTCTGGTTCTAGACTCTCCCACTAGTGGAAACATTCTCTCCACATCCACTCTATCCAGGCCTTTCCCTATTCTGTACGTTTCAATGAGGTTCCCCCTCATCCTTCTAAACTCCAGTGAGTACAGGCCCAGCGTCGACAAACGCTCATCGTCCGTTAACCCACTCGTACCTGGGATCATTCTTGTAAACCTCCTCTGGACCCTCTCCAGAGCCGGCACATCCTTCCTAGGATACGGTGCCCACAATTCCCCACAATACTCCAAATGCGGCCTAGACCAGCGCCTTATAGAGCCTGCATGGTAATATTAAATCTGTGGAATTCTCTGCCGCAGAAGGTAGTTGAGGCCACAGTTCATTTGCTATATTTAAGAGGGAGTTAGATGTGGCCCTTGTGGCTAAAGGGATCAGGGGGTATGGAGAGAAGGCAGGTACGGGATACTGAGTTGGATGATCAGCCATTGAATGGCGGTGCAGGCTCGAAGGGCCGAATGTGGCCTACTCCTGCACCTATTGTCTATGTATCTATTATACCCCTGTTTTAGTATATGTAACCCTCTTGAATGCTATTGCTTTCTTTACAACTGATTCGACTTACAGATTGACTTTTTGGGAATCCTGCACTAGCGCCCCCAAGTCCATTTGCGCATCTGATTTCTGGATTCTCTCCCCATTTAGAAAATATGTTACATAACAATCCCCCACTCCCACCCCTTGTGTACAAATCATTGATATAAATAATGAATGGTGTAGTGTCGTGACATACTTCCCTGTGTCTGAACCCCCACATCCCACTGTCCCTTATCTATTCCAGCAGCACGTTCTGTACACCTACCACCTTTGTGTAATAAAGATACCCCTCAGATTCTTATTAAATCCTTTCCCCTTCACCTTGAACCTATGTCCTATAACCATATAACAATTACAGCACGGAAACAGGCCATCTCGGCCCTACAAGTCTGTGCCGAACAATATTTTTTTTCCCCTTAGTCCCACCTGCCTGCACTCATACCATAACCCTCCATTCCCTTCTCATCCATATGCCTATCCAATTATTTTTAAATGATACCAACGAACCTGCCTCCACCACTTCCACTGGAAGCTCATTCCACACCGCTACCACTCTCTGAGTAAAGAAGTTCCCCCTCATATTACCCCTAAACTTCTGTCCCTTAATTCTGAAGTCATGTCCTCTTGCTTGAATCTTCCCTATTCTCAAATAATTAAAAATAAAATGCATTTCGTTGTCTCTGCAATGCATTTCATTGTCTCTGTACTGTACACTGACAATGACAATTAAAATTGAATCTGAATCTGAATCTTATGAAGAAAGACTGGATAGACTTGGTTTATACTCTCTAGAATTTAGAAGATTGAGAGGGGATCTTATGGAAACTTACAAAATTCTTAAGGGGTTGGACAGGCTAGATGCAGGAAGATTGTTCCCGATGTTAGGGAAGTCCAGGACAAGGGGTCACAGCTTAAGGATAAGGGGAAATCCTTTAAAACCGAGATGAGAAGAACTTTTTTCACACAGAGAGTGGTGAATCTCTGAACTCTCTGCCACAGAAGGTAGTTGAGGCCAGTTCATTGGCTATATTTAAGAGGG
Organism: Leucoraja erinaceus; assembly: GCF_028641065.1. Classification (NCBI taxonomy): domain Eukaryota; kingdom Metazoa; phylum Chordata; class Chondrichthyes; order Rajiformes; family Rajidae; genus Leucoraja; species Leucoraja erinaceus. The sequence goes on from NW_026575407.1 coordinate 69,159, forward strand.
AGTTAGATGTGGCCCTTGTGGCTAAAGGGATCAGGGGGTATGGAGAGAAGGCAGGTACGGGATACTGAGTTGGATGATCAGCCATGATCATATTGAATGGCGGTGCAGGCTCGAAGGGCCGAATGGCCTACTCCTGCACCTAATTTCTATGTTTCTATGTTTCTATGAATCTGAAAGGGAAAAGCTTGTCCACATCAACTCTGTCCTCGATTCCCCTACTCTGGGCAAGAGACTCTACCCGATCAATTCCTCTCATGATTTTGTACACCTCTATAAGATCTCCCCTCATCCTCCTGCGCTCCAGGGAATAGAGACCCAGCCCTGCCCATCCTCTCCCTGTAGCTCAGGCCCCTCGAGTCCCGGCAACATCCTCGTAAATCTTCTCTGTCCCCTCTACCGGCTTGACAACACCTCCCCTGCAACAGGGTGACCAAATCTGAACACAATACTCTGAATGTGGCCTCACCAATGCCTTGTACAATTGTGGCCATCACGGTGGCATGGCGGGTAGAGTTGCTGCCTTGCAGCGCAGCGCTTACAGCGCCGGAGACCCGGGTTCGATCCCGACCACGGGTGCTTGTCTGTATGGAGTTTGTACGTTCTCCCCTGACCTGCATGGGTTTTCTTATTTTTTAAAATAATATTTTTATTAGAAGCATGTACATACCATAATGAAAACACATTTACTTTATCAATTACATATTATTAATAGATGGAGTTCCAGCTATCAAAGTAATAGGGGTCCTCATTTATCAATGGTGTATATAACTCTGTATCTATTTGTTAATTATTTTATAGATAGGGAGAATGAAGAGAAAAAAAAACACGATAAAATAGAAAATAATAAATGACCAATAATACAACTTTGGAGATAGGCCGTAGATTATAAAACATAACCATTCATCTAATCCTGGGTTCAAGCTTCAGTCAGACTTCCGTGCAGGACCAATTTACCCTTTGAAAAAGTCAATAAATGGAGACCATGTTCTAGCAAATAATTCTTCTTTGTCAATTAAGACAAGTCTAGTTCTTTTTTTATTTTTATTTATTTTATTGAACCTTTATTTAACCAGGAGAAATTGTCTCATTGAGATTAAAAATCTATTTTACAAGAGAGTGCTGGCCAAGACAGGCAGCAGCACAGTTCCACAGTTACAGACAATAATTTAAAAACAACAGAGAACATATAAATACAGTCACAGTCAGAACATCATCAAACAAAACATGTACAGACAGAAGAGCCCTCTTCAACACCATTAAGAAGGGATTTAAATCTGTTTATATAAACCAGCCCCTTAAGTTTTAGTTCATTCTGCAGCTGGTTCCATGCGAAGGGAACAGCATAACTAAATGCCCTTTTCCCCAGTTCAGTACGGACTTTAGGTACAGTTAGTAAGAACAAGTCCTCAGAGCGGAGCTGATAAGTTCCTGTGCTTTTTCGAATTGCATACTTCTGCAGGTATGAAGGAAGAACACCAAGGATAGTCTTTCCAAATGTAAGGTCACCGTTTTAATTGTGAAGGTTGTTCGACTTTTCCAAAATTTTAATATTCATTTTTCCCCAGTTATTATACTATAATCGAGGAAGTTTATTTGGCTTGTTGTAAGTTTCAGGCTTTGTTCTGATATTCCTAATATTATTAGTTTTGAGTCGGGATCCAATTGAGTATTAACAACTTCAGAAGTTATTCTAAAAATATCCTTCCAGAAATGTTTGATTTTTATGCACTTTACAAAAGTATGAGTTAAATTAGCCTCTGAGTATTGACATTTATCACAGATAGGAGAGATATGTGGCTGCATGGGTTTTCTCCGAGATCTTCGGTTTCCTCACACACTCCAAAGACGTGCAGGTTTGCTGTTTGATTGGCTTGGTCTATATGTATAATGGCCCTGGGGTAGGATAACCATATAACCATATAACAATTACAGCACGGAAACAGGCCATCTCGGCCCTGCAAGTCCATGCCGAACAAATTTTTTTCCCCTTAGTCCCACCTGCCTGCACTCATACCATAACCCTCCATTCCCTTCTCATCCATATGCCTATCCAATTTATTTTTAAATGATACCAATGAACCTGCCTCCACCACTTCCACTGGGAGCTCATTCCACACCGCCACCACTCTCTGCGTAAAGAAGTTCCCCCTCATATTACCCCTTAACTTCTGTCCCTTAATTCTAAAGTCATGTCCTCTTTTTTGAATCTTCCCTAAGGGAAAAGCTTGTCCACATCAACTCTGTCTATCCCTCTCATCATTTTAAAGACCTCTATCAGGTCCCCCCTTAACCTTCTGCGCTCCAGAGAATAAAGACCTAGGTCTTTAAAGACAATAAAGACAAGGATAGTGTTAATGTGCGGGCCAGTGTGGACTCGGTGGGCCGAAGGGCCTGTTTCTGCGCTGTACACTGGACCTCGCTGTAACAGGACCTGCCAACTTTTATACTCAATACTCTGAATGATGATATTTCAGACGTACAGCATGGAAACAGGCCCTTCGGCCCACTGAGTCTGCGCCGACCAGCGATCACCCTGTACACGAGCACTGGGGTTGCCAACTTTCTCTCTCCCAAAAGGGACAAAAGGACAAAATACGGGACAATATAGTTAACTGTTTAATAGAGAACTTGTATGTATAAAAACAAAAAGATAAAAAGTAAAAAAGAGGAAAATAAAAGCAAAACAGAATCTGGGCTGCAAAGAGTCTCAACAATTTAATCCCTGTTTGTCGTCAAGTCCGTTCCAAGGTATAACGGTAATTTGTAATTGTAATTTATTTATTTTAGGGACAGTGCATATTAATAAACATTTACATGTAATACGCAAGATTGTAGCCAGTAGCTAATTTCCATCTTTGGGTAAAAAAAACTATTATAACAGTTGGAGAGGGATGAGTTTATGTTGTATGAAAATGTTGAATAAATCTTCCCCAAGTCCTATCAAATTTAACCAATGTCACTCCTAATTTCTTCCTAAATTTTCTAAAACATGATATCGTTTCACAGTACCAATGGATCGACTGCTGTGTTAACGGGTTGAGGAGGGTGAGGGGTGGGGTGGTGATGGTGAGGGTGAAGGGTGAGGGGTGGGGTGGTGAGGGGTGAAGGGGTGAGGTGTGTGGGGTGGTGAAGGGGTGAGGTGTGGGGGGGAGGTGTGGGGTGGTGAAGGGGTGAGGTGAGTGGGAGGTGTGGGCTGGTGAGGGGAAGGTTGGGGAGGGGGGAGGTGTGGGGTGGTGAGGGGAAGGTTGGGGGAGGGGGGAGGTGTGGGATGGTGAGGGGAAGGTTGGGGGAGGGGGGGGGGTGTGGGGTGGTGAGGGGAAGGTTGGGGAGGGGAGTGGTGGGGGTTGAGGTGGGATCTCATCACCAGGCCCCAAGGCCCGACGTTGACCCGGCTGCTTTACCCACAGATTGAGGAGGCTGATGACTGGTTGAGGTTCGGCAACCCCTGGGAGAAGGCCCGCCCGGAGTACACCATCCCCGTCAACTTCTACGGACGAGTTGACTACACCCCCGACGGGGTCAAGTGGGTGGACACGCACGTAAGAGGCTCCTCCGCTTGTCTCCATTCAATGAATTAATAGCCTTAATAACTGAAAAAATAAACAAGCTCCTTCTGTCGCCATTACTGTACAGGAAGCAGGCTTTAGGGATAGGAGCAGAATTGGGCCATTCGGCCCATCGAGTCTACTCCGCCATTCAATCATGGCTGATCTATTTCCCCCTCCTAACCCCATTCTCCTGCCTTCTCCCCATAACCTCCGACACCCGTACTAATCAAGAATCTATCTATCTATCTCAGCCTTAAAAATATCCACTGTCTTGGCCTCCACAGCCGTCTGTGGCAAAGAATTCCACAGATTCACCACCCTCTGGGTAAAGAAATTTCTCGTCATCTGCTACCTAAAGGAACGTCCTTTAATTCTGAGGCTGTGCCCTCTGGTCCTAGACTCTCCCACTAGTGGAAACATCCTCTCCACATCCACTCCATCCAGGCCTTTCACTATTCGATACGTTTCAATGAGCCCCCCCATTCATTCTTCTGAACTCGAGTACAGGCCCAGTGCCGTCAAACGCTCATCGAACATTAACCCGGGATGAACCTCCTCTGGACTCTCTCCAGAGCCAGCGCTTCCTTCCTCAGTTAGATTTAGCTCTTGGGGCTAAAGGAATCAAGGGATATGGGGAGAAGGCAGGAACGGGGTACTGATTTTGGATGATCACATTGAATGGCGGTGCTGGCTGGAAGGGCCGAATAGCCGACTCCTGCACGTATATGTGTCTATTCTAGGGATCCCGGCATTGTCTGTCTATCCAATGCCTTGATGTTGTTCCTGGCCTGGGATCGTCTGTGGGTGGAGGCAGCTTCACTCTGGTGTCTAACCCCCCGGAGCCTGGGAGTTCTGCGGCTGTTCAGCCCGAGTTATATAAACATAGATGCATAGCTATATAAACATAGCTAGATGCAGGAAGATTGCTCCCGATGTTGGGGAAGTCCAGGACAAGGGGTCACAGCTTAAGGATAAGGGGGAAATCCTTTAAAACCGAGATGAGAAGAACTTTTTTCACACAGAGAGTGGTGAATCTCTGGAACTCTCTGCCGCAGAGGGTAGTCGAGGCCAGTTCATTGGCTATATTTAAGAGGGAGTTAGATGTGGCCCTTGTGGCTAAAGGGATCAGAGGGTATGGAGAGAAGGCAGGTACGGATACTGAGTTGGATGATCAGCCATGATCATATTGAATGGCGGTGCACGCTCGAAGGGCCGAATGGCCTCTACTCCTGCACCTAATTTCTATGTTTCTATATAACATATACAATTATAAAAGGACTGGACAAGCTAGATGCAGGAAAAATGTTCCCAATGTTGGGTGAGTCCAGAACCAGGGGTCACACACACAGTCTTAGAATAAAGGGGAGGTCATCTAAGACTGAGGTGAGAAAAAAACTTTTCCACCCAGAGAGTTGTGCATTTATGGAATTCCCTGCCACTGAGGGCAGTGGAGGCCAAATCACTGGATGGATTTAAGAGAGAGTTAGATTGAGCTCTAGGGGCTAGTGGAGTCAAGGGATATGGGGAGAAGGCAGGCACGGGTTATTGATAGGGGACGATGATCACAATGAATGGCGGTGGTGGACCGAAGGGCCGAATGGCCTCCTCCGGCACCTATTGTTTATGTTTCTATGTATGCTGTGCCGTAACCCTGTTCCCATCCGGCCTAGGTTGTCCTGGCTTTACCGTACGACACGCCGGTGCCAGGATACCGAAACAACACCGTCAACACCATGCGCCTGTGGTCCGCCAAAGCTCCCAACGAGTTCAAGCTGGATGACTGTGAGTTCCCCCCCTCTCTTAAACAGACAAAAGGTGTAGGAAGGAACTGCAGGTGCTGGTTTCACTTCCCTCCTGATGCTGAGTCTGAAGTCATGGTCGGCGTGGATTCGATGGGCCTGTTTTGGCGTCGGCAGCCATTTTGGGGTTGGCAGCCATTTTGGGGTTGGCAGCCATTTTGGGGTTGGCAGCCATTTTGGGGTCGGCAGCCATCGCCCATTCTTCTTCTCCAGAGATGCCGCCCAGCCCACTGTGTAACTCCAGCATTTACTGTATATCTTGTGAGGTCAGGACATTATTGAACGAAAGTGGAGAATTGAATGTTGGTACCGTTGAGTTGTTTTCTCCTAGCGTGGTGCCTGTATCGAAGTGTTTTATCACCTGCATAAAAATCCCTGCTGTGCCAAACGTCTCCGATCTTTTCCCTCTTGTGTTTCAGTTAATGTCGGTGGCTACATCCAGGCTGTGCTGGACAGGAACCTGGCGGAGAACATCTCCAGAGTTCTCTACCCCAACGACAACGTGAGTTGGTGATTGTATATTTGGGCGGGGCGGAGCGGGGCCTCTTTCTACGCTGTATCTCGAAAGTAAAGTCTAAAGTAGACTGTGAACGGCCAAATGTCTTTCAACTTTGAAGAAAGTAGAGCCAAAGGCATGCCTTCTGTCTGATTTAAAATGCCCTGATCTTTCAAAAGTTTAGTTGAGTTTGGAGATACAATGCGGAAACAGGCCACCGGGCCCGCGCCGACCAGCGATCCCCGCACATTAACGCTATCCTACACACACTAAGGACAATTTTTACATTGACCAATTAACCTACAAACCTTTGGCGTTTACCCATTTTCACTCGAAAATACTATGATCCAGCCTCTACCACTCCCTGGAGCAGAGAATTCTACAAGAAGAAGTCCCTACATTCGATTTAAGTAATCTGCCCCCATATCTTGACACTACGCCCCCCCACATTGGAGACTTTCCCAGCTTCCCCTCTCACCTGTCTCCCATTCTCTTCCTTTCTTCCCTCCTCCTCTCCCAGTTCTTCGAAGGGAAAGAACTAAGGTTAAAACAGGAGTATTTTGTGGTCGCCGCCACTCTGCAAGACATCATCCGCCGCTTCAAGTCCTCCAAGTTTGGGAGCCGTGATCCCGTGCGAACCACATTTGAAGCCTTCCCTGATAAGGTAAGCGAAACTCTAGTGTCTCCTAAAGGCCAACTCTAATGCCCGCAGGCCCCGAAAATGGCCGTTAGACCCCAAAATGGCCGCAGGCCCCAAAATGGCCGCAGGCCCCAAAAATGGCCGCCAGACCCCAAAATGGCCGCCAGGCCCCAAAATGGCCGCCAGACCCAAAAATGGCTGCCGGCCCCAAAAGTTGACATTCATTTCGTTTGTACACTGAACAGGATAGTCCACGTGTTTCTTCTTGGGGCCCACGATCGTGTGTGTTTTACAGATACAGTCCGTGATACTCTGCCCACAAAATGGCTGCCAAACTCAAAATGGCACCCAAGTGGCAAGGTGTATCCACATTTGTTGGTCAGGGGGTGACTGAGTGGCTTAACCTGAGGATTTATTCTGGATTCTAAAAAAATAATTTAAACTTGCATAATACACTGACTTGTGACCCCAATGTCTGTGCCCAACAAGATGCCAAGACACTTGGAGGAAAGGTCCTGAACCAAAACGTCACCCATCCTTTTTCTCCAGAGATGTTGCTTGGCCCGCTGAGTTACTCCAGCACTTTGTGCTTTAAGACATCCGTGCCTGGGCTTCTGAACAGCTCCGTGACTTGGGGTTTACTGTGATTAGGGTCGCCAACTGTCCCGTATTAGCCGGGACATCCCGTATATTTTGGGCTAAATTGGGTTGGTCCGTACGGGGACCGCCCTTGCCCCGTATTTGACCGCTACTACTCGGGTCGAGGGGGCTGTCGGGTCGTCCGGCCCCCGCCTCACCCGTCCCGACGTAGTGCAGCCCGTGGAGTGCAGCAGCAGCACCTCGCCAGTGGCCCCGTCGGTCGGTCGGCAACCCGGCCTAACTGTCCGACCTTCGGACCTTCGCTGACCGCCGACACCACCACCACCCCTCCTCCTCACGGCCGATCATCGGTTCACAAGTTGGACGGGGCGCAGGACTTTGTGCGAGGCCCCCCGGGGCCAAAACTCCTCAGCTGGCCCGCCGGCTGGGCTTTGTGTGCAGTCCAGCACCCGGGGCCAACTCATCATTCACCCAATTGTCTTCGGGGATCTATCCCGTATTTTAAATGTTTGTCCCTTATTTGGGGGTGGGAAAGTTGGCCACCCTAGCTGTGAAGCCGTGCTGATTTTCACTTTGTTTCTCAGGTCGCTATCCAGCTGAACGACACCCACCCAGCGCTGGCCATCCCTGAGCTCATGAGGATATTCATCGACATCGAGCACTTAAGCTGGGAGAAGGTGTGGACCATAGATATCAAGCCGGTCGCAGTTCACCTCGTCTTAACGTCCCAAAAAAGCACTCGTGTGAAGCAGCAGCTCCCGTCAGCCCTCGTTCACCCTCCCCCCCCCCCCCCCCCCCCCCCCCCCCGCCTTTCTCCCCTCTTTCATCAGTCCGAAGAAGGGTCCCTCCCTGAAACATCGCTTGCTCATTCCCTCCACGTAGGCTGCCCGACCCGCTGTGTTCCCCCAGCATTTTACGAGAGGTTTAGTCGCCGCAGCGGGTAGAGCCGCTGCCTCACAGGGCCGGAGACCCCTGTTCGATCCTGACCACGGGTTCTGTCTGTACGGAGTTTGTACTTTCTCCCTGTCTAAGACCGTGTGGGTTTTCCCCGGGTGCTCCTGTTTCAAGAGAGAGTTAGATTGAGCTCTTGGGGCTAACCGAATCAAGGGATATGGGGGAAAAAGCAGGAACGTGGGATCATATTGAATGGCGGTGCTGGCTCGAAGGGTAAAATGGCCGACTATGTTTCTATATTTCCTCCCACACTCCAAAGACGTACAGGTCTGTAGGTTGATGGGCTTTGGTAAAGATTATAAATTGTCCCTGGTGGGGCACGTTGGTCTAGGGTGGGACTAGTGTGGATGTGATGGGCATGTTGGTCGGGGTGGGACTAGTGTAGATGGGGACTAGTGTGATGGGGGTCGGGGTGGGACTAGTGTAGATGGGGCATGTTTCGGGGTGGGACTAGTGTTAGATGGGGCATGTTGGGGGTGGGACTAGTGTAGATGGGGCATGTTGGTCGGGGTGGGACTAGTGGACTATGGGGCATGTTGGTCGGGGTGGGACTAGTGTAGATGGGGCATGTTGGTCGGGGTGGGACTAGTGTGTATGGGGCATCGGGGTGGGACTAGTGTTGGTATGGGCATGTTGGTCAAGGTGGGACTAGTGTCGGGGTGGGGCTAGTGTAGGTCGGGGTGGGACTAGTGTAGATGGGGCATGTTGGTCGGGGTGGGACTAGTGTAGGTGGGGCATGTTGGTCGGGGTGGGACTATTGTAGATGGGGCATGTTGGTCGGGGTGGGACTAGTGTAGATGGGGCATGTTGGTCGGGGTGGGACTAGTGTAGATGGGGCATGTTGGTCGGGGTGGGACTAGTGTAGATGGGGCATGTTGGTCGGGGTGGGACTAGTGTAGATGGGGCATGTTGGTCGGGGTGGGACTAGTGTAGATGGGGCATGTTGGTCGGGGTGGGAGTAGTGTAGATGGGGCATGTTGGTCGGGGTGGGACTAGTGTAGATGGGCATGTTGGTCGGGGTGGGACTAGTGTAGACGGGGCATGTTGGGCGGGGTGGCACTAGTGTAGATGGGGCATGTTGTTGGTGGGACTAGGGTAGATGGGGCATGTTGGTCGGGGTGGGACTAATGTAGATGGGGCATGTTGGTCGGGGTGGGACTAGTGTAGATGGGGCATGTTGGTCGGGGTCGGGGTGGGACTAGTGTAGATGGGGCATGTTGGTCGGGGTGGGACTAGTGTAGATGGGTCATGTTGCTGGGGGTGGGACTAGTGTAGATGGATGGGGCATGTTGGTCGGGGTGGGACTAGTGTAGATGGGGCATGTTAGTCGGGGTGGGACTAGTGTAGATGGGGCATGTTGGTTTGGTTGGGGTGGGACTAGTGTAGATGGGGCATGTTGGTCTGGGTTGGACTAGTGTAGATGGGGCACGTTGGTCAGGGTTGGACTAGAGGAGAATAGAGTTTGAAGGTGGTGGCAAAGTGCTGGAGTAACTCAGCGGAACAGGCAGTATCCATGGAGTGAAGGAATATTCCTTCACTCCATAGATGCTGCCTCCCCCGCTGGGTTTCTCCAGCATTTTTGTCCACCTCCCAACTTCTATCGTCCATTTGCGGCAGCTGACCGTCCCGTGTCTTTGCGCCCCTCAGGCTTGGGAGATCACCAACCGCACGTGCGCCTACACCAACCACACGGTGCTTCCGGAGGCCCTGGAGCGCTGGCCCGTGCACCTCTTTGAGCTCCTGCTGCCCCGCCACCTGGCCATCATCTACGAGATCAACCGGCGGCACATGGAGGTGAGGCCGCGCGGCCCGGCGCTGCCCGAACGCACTCACGCACGCACTCACGCTCACCGACGTCTGCCGACTCGAACCGCAGATGGACGCAAAATGCTGGAGTGACTCAGCGGGACAGGCAGCATCGCTGGAGAGATGGAACAGGCGATGTTTCTGGTCGAGACCCTTCTTCAGTCTCACCCATTCCTCCTCTCCAGAGATGCTGCCTGTCTCACCGAGTCACTCTATTCTCCTCTCGGTATCTTCCCCTTTGCTTCACCAATTCTAATTGAATTTGACTTGATTGTGCCGTACAACTAGGATCGGCAACTGTCCCGTATTAGCCGGGACATCCCGTATATTTTGGGCTAAATTGGTTTGCCCCGTATGAGACCGCCCTTGTCCCGTATTTGACCGCTACTGCTTGGGTCGGGGGGACTGTCGGGTCGTCAGGACCCCGCCTCACCCGTCCCGACGTAGTGCAGCCCGTGGAGTGCAGCAGCAGTGCCTCGCCTGTGGGTCGGTCGGTCGGCAGCTGTCCGACCTTCGGACCTTCGCTGACAGCCGACACTCCTTCTCACGGCCGTTCATGTGTTGGACGGAGCGCCGGACTGTGCGGGCGGCCCCTGAGCCTAAAGGCCTCAGCTGTCCCGCCGGCTGGGCTTTGGGTGGGAATTTGTCCCATATTTTGACCTTCCGTCCCGTGTTTGGGAGCGGGGCGGTTGGCGACGCGCGGTACGTCCGTACGCCCGTCTCTACCCCGTGCTGACCCGCCTGTCCCCGCAGAACGTGGCGAAACGCTACCCGGGGGACAACGCCCGCCTGGGCCGCATGTCCCTGATCGAGGAGGGGGACATGAAGAGGATCAACATGGCCCACCTCTGCATCGTGGGGGCGCACGCCGTCAACGGAGTCGCCCGCATCCACTCCGAGATCCTGAAAGAGACCGTGTAAGTTTGTTCCCAAAGCAACTTCCCGTCCCGGGGCCTCCTCAATTGTCAGAGTGAGGCCCAGCGTAAAATGCAGGAGCAG
>NW_026575407.1:85000-200000 GCF_028641065.1 Leucoraja erinaceus
ATAGGAATCTGAGGGGAGGGGTAAGAGGGTGGTGGGTGTATGGAACGAGCTGCTGGAGGAGGTAGTTGAGGCTGGGACTATCGCAACGTTTAACAAACAGTTGGACAGGATGGGTTTGGAGGGATAATGGGGTAAACGTGGGCTAGTATTGATGGGGCAAGTTGGGCCGAAGGGCCTGTTTTGTTTCCAGGCTGTGTGAGTCTCCCAGCTGCCTGTTCTTCCTTGCAGGGATCAAGCGAGAGCCGAACAAGAAGTACACACCCCGTACTGTCATGATCGGAGGCAAGGTACGTACGTCTGCCTCTACACACGTTCAGAATGTACCAATGAAAGATCAATCACCAAGTTTAAGGCAGACAAAAATACTGGAGTAACTGCAGAGAATTCCACAGACTCACAACTCTCTGTGAGAAAATGTGTTTCCTCGTCTCCGTTCTAAATGGCCTCCCCCTTATTCTTAAACCGTGTGTGTGGCCCCCCTGGTTCTGGACTCCCCCAACATCGGGGACATGTTTCCTGCCTCCAGCGTGTCCAAGCCCTTAATAATCTTATGTTTCAACTTGTGTGTTATCCATTGACTTGTGGCCTCCACAGCCGTCTTGTGTGGCAAAGAGTCCCACAGATTCACTACCCTCTGGCTAAAGAAATTCCTCCTCATCTCCTTCCTAAAAGAACGTCCTTTAATTCTGCGGCTGTGCCCTCTGGTCCTAGACTCTCCCGCTAGTGGAGACATCCTCTCCACATCCGCTCTATCCAGGCCTTTCGCTATTCTGTACGTTTCAATGAGGTCCCCCCCCTCGTTCTTCTGGACTCCTTCTGAAATTCAGCTGCGAATCGTCCCAGCCGTTGGGGGAGCTCCTCTCCTGTCTGACCCCCACCCAGAGCCGGGCCTGCCCGTGCCCCCCGGAGTTTAGAAGGACGAGGGGGGGGGGGCTCGTTGAAACGTGTCGAACAGTGAACGAAACTAACAGTAGAGGAGGCCACGTCAGGAATGGTGTCCAGTCCTGGGGGATTTTGGTCGGACGGTGTGGACTTGGTCCTTCTCTGACTCTCTCTCTCTCTCTCTCTCTCTCTCTCTCTCTCTCTCTCTCTCTCTCTCTCTCTCTCTCTGTGTGGGACAGGCCGCACCGGGCTATCACATGGCCAAACTCATCATCAGACTCATCACTGCCATTGGCGAGGTGGTGAATAACGACCCCATGGTGGGCGATCGCCTGAAGGTCATCTACCTCGAGAACTACCGCGTGTCTCTGGCTGAGAAAGGTTTGCTTGCTCCTCCTCTCCTTCCCTGACCCTTGCCCTCCCCACCTGACCCCCCCCCTCCCTGACCCTTGCCCCCCCCTCTTCACACCATGACCCTTGACCCTCCCCTGCCCTCTTCTCCCCTGATCTTTGCCCTCTCCACCCTGACCCTTGCCCCCTTGCCCTCTTCCACCGTGACCCTTCCCCCCTTGCCCCCTCTCCACCGTGACCCTTGCCCCCTCTCTCCACCGTAACCCTTGCCCCCTCTCCACCGTGACCCTTACCCCCCTCTCCACCGTGTGACCCTTGACCCCCCTCTCCACCCGTGACCCTTTGCCCCCCTCTCCACCGTGACCCTTGCCCCCTCTCCACCATGACCCTTGCCCCCTCTCTCCACCATGACCCTTGACCCCCCCCTTTCTCCACCGTGACCCTTGCCCCCCCCCCCCCTGACCCTCTCTCCACCATGACCCTTGCCCCCTCTCTCCACCATGACCCTTGCCCCCTCTCTCCACGGTGACCCTTGCCCCTCTCCACCGTGACCCTTGCCCCCCTCTCCACCGTGACCCTTGCTCCCCCTCTCTCCACCATGACCCTTGCCCCTCTCTCCACCGTGACCCTTGCCCCCTCTCCACCATGACCCTTGCCCCCTCTCCACCGTGACCCTTGCCCCCTCTCTCCACCGTGACCCTAGCCCCCTCTCCACTGTGACCCTTGCCCCCTCTCTCCACCTTGACCCTTGTGAACCTTGCCCTCTCTCCACCTTGACCCTTGCCCTCTCTCCACGGTGACCCTTGCCCCTCTCCACCGTGACCCTTGCCCCCTCTCTCCACCTTGACCCTTGCCCTCTCCACCCTGACCCTTTCCCCCTCCCCACCATAACCCTTGCCCTCCCCTTGCCCTCTTCACCCTGATCCACCTTGACCCTTGCTGACCCTGCCCCCCTCCACCGTGACCCTTGCCCCCCTCTCCACCGTGACCCTTGCTCCCTCTCCACCGTGACCCTTGCCCCCTTTCCACCGTGACCCTTGCCCCCCCCTCTCCCCCACCCTGACCCTTGCCCCCTCTCCACGGTGACCCTTGCCCCCTGTGCCCAGTGATCCCAGCGTCGGACCTGTCGGAGCAGATCTCCACGGCGGGCACGGAGGCGTCGGGCACGGGCAACATGAAGTTCATGCTGAACGGGGCGCTGACCATCGGCACCATGGACGGGGCCAACGTGGAGATGGCCGAGGAGGCTGGAATGGACAACTTCTTCATCTTCGGCATGAGGGTCAAGGAGGTGGATGCCATGGATGTGAAGGGGGGAGGAGAGGGGCGCGGGAATGGGTTGGGCGTGGAGTGGGCAGAGGGAAGGGGCAAGGAGGGAGGGTTAGCATGGATTGGTGGAGTAAGTGAGGGGTGGGTATGGGACTGGGGTGGGCAAGAAGGGGCAGGGGCAGGGGCAGGTGGGTTACACAAAAAGGCTGGAGAAACTCAGCGGGTGCAGCAGCATCTATGGAGCGAAGGAAATAGGCAACGTTTCGAAACCCGAAACGTTGCCTATTTCCGTCACTCCATAGATGCTGCTGCACCCGCTGAGTTTCTCCAGCCTTTTTGTGTAACCTTCGATTCTCCAGCATCTGCAGTTCCTCTTAAACAGGGGGTGGGGTGGGCATGGGTTGACAGGGAGGGGGGATGGGAGAGGCAAGGGATGAGGGGAGGGGAGGGAGGGGAGGGGTTTGGGGATGGGGGGGTGGGGCCCCTGGGGCACCCTGCCGCCCTCTCCCCCCCCCCCCCCCCCCCCCCCCCCCCCCCAGCTACAACGCCCAGTCCTACTACGACCGTCTGCCGGAGCTGAAGCAGGCCATGGACCAGATCAGCGGTGGATTCTTCTCGCCCAACGACCGCGGCCTCTTCGGGGAGATCGTCAACATGCTGATGCACCACGACAGGTGGGGGTTGGGAAGGGAAGAAGAGACAGGGAGAGGTTGAGAAGGGGATGGCTAGAGACAGGGGGGCAGAGAGACCAGTGGGGGGTGGGGGGGGCGTTGAATGGAGGGGAGAGGAGTTAGAAAGTGGGGAGACGGGGGAAGAGAAGGGAGGGGTGATGCAGGGGAGATGCGGGGGTTGGGGGGGGTCAGGGGGATGTGGGGATGGTGCTGATAGATGGTGTGGGAGAGGGGCTAGCGAGGGAGGGAGTGGGGGGGGGATGAGGGGAGGGGAGTGAGGGAATTAGAGAGAGGGGTGACAGGTATGGGGGGGGGGGGAGCGACTGGAGAGGGGTGTGGAGTAACCGGAAAGCTGGGGAGGGAGGGGGAGAGGAGTGAGTGGGGGAGAGGTGATTGAGGGGTGAGCTGGAGGGGTGAGCGGGGAGGGGAAGATGCTGCCTGATGCACTGAGTTCCTCCAACACTTTGTGTTCTGCTCTCTCTCTCTCTCTCTCTCCCTCTCTACTCTCTCTCTCCACCTTCTCCCCATCCGCAGGTTCAAGGTGTTTGCTGATTACGAGGATTATATCAAATGCCAAGACCGTGTCAGTGCGCTCTACATGGTCAGTGACCGCGTCCGTCCGCCCGTGTGTGTTTGTGCGTGCGCGTGTGCCTGAGCACGCGTGTTCCCGTGTCCGTGCGTGTCTCTGTGCTTTGGGGGCGGTGCAGCGGGTAGAGCTGCTGCCTCTCAGCGCCAGAGACCCGGGTTCCGATCCCGCCCCGGGTGCTGTCGGTACGGAGTTTGCACGTTCTCTCCCCGTGACCTGCGTGGGTTTTCTCCGGGCGCTCCGGTTTCCTCCCGCAACCCAAAGACGCCCAGTCTCCACAAAGTTTGCAGGTTAATTGTAAATTGTCCCTGATGTGCGTAGGATAGGTGGTGGGTGGTTACAGAGAGAGAGGGGGCGAGTGGGGAGGGGGGGAGAGAAGCATGTAATGTTAAAGAAACATATAAAATTATAAAAGGACTGGACAAGCTAGATGCAGGAAAAATGTTCCCAATGTTGGGCGAGTCCAGAACCAGGGGCCACACACACACAGTCTTAGAATAAAGGGGAGGTCATTTAAGACTGAGGTGAGAAAAAACTTTTTCTTTTTCACCCAGAGAGTTGTGAATTTGTGGAACTCCCTGCCACAGAGGGCAGTGGAGGCCAAATCACTGGATGGATTTAAGAGAGAGTTTGATAGAGCTCTAGGGGCTGGTAGAATCAAGGGATATGGGGAGAAGGCAGGCACGGGTTATTGATTGGGGACGATCAGCCATGATCACAATGAATGGCAGTGCTGGCTCGAAGGGCCGAATGGCCTCCCCCTGTACCTATTTTCTATGTTTCTATGCGGGCGAGTGTGGGATTTTTGCCCTTAACCTGTCCCCTCTCTCTCTCTCTCTCTCTCTCTCTCCATCACACACACAGAATCCCAAGGAGTGGACCAAGATGGTCATCAAAAACATCGCCACCTCCGGCAAGTTCTCCAGCGACAGGACCATCGGGGAGTACGCCCGCCAGATCTGGGGCGTGGAGCCCAGCAAGCACAAGATCCCACCTCCCAGCGAACCCCGCGAATGAGGGAGCCACCCACCTGCACCTGCCTCCTCACCCCCCCCTTCACCCCCCACCCCCAGGGTCAGGGCCGTGCGGGGCGATCTCAGGGGGGAGGGGAGGCGAGGGGGTCCGCTGTCTCTCGGACTTCAACCCCAGCTTTTGTCCCCTCCGGATCTTTAACGGTTGCATGCGTTGACAGTGTCGATCCTTGCCGCCTGCCAGCTGGAAAACCAGCCCCCCCCTCCCCACCCCCTCCCCTCCACACTCCAGCCCAACGAAGGGGAACAGACCAATGTGCTCCAATATCACACCAGCTTAAAAAATGTCCTTCATATACCCCCCCACTTCCTCCCCATCCTCCCTCCCTCTCTCCCCAGTCCCTCTCTCCCCAGTCCCTCTCTCCCCGTCCCCTCTCTAGTACTCTCCCCAGTCCCCTCTCCCCCCCCCCCTCTCCCTAAGTCCCCCCTCTCTCCCCAGTCCCTCTCTCCCCACCTCCTCTCCCTAACCCCCCCCTCTCCCCAGTCCCTCTCTCCCCCCTCAGTCTCTCCCTAACTCCCCCTCTCCCCAGTCTCTCTCCCCCTCTCCCCAGTCTCTCCCTAACTCCCCTCTCTCCCCAGTCCCCCTCTCCCCAGTCTCTCTCCCTAACTCCCCCCTCTCCCCCCCCTCTCTCCCCAAGTCTCCCCCTCTCCCCACCCCCCCTCTCCCCAGTCTCTCCCTAACTCTCCCCTCTATCCCCAGTCCCTCTCTCCCCAGTCTCTCCCTAACTCTCCCTCTCCTCTCCCCAGTCTCTCTCTCCCCAGTCCCTCTCTCCCCAGTCTCTCCCTAACTCCCTAACTCTCCCCCTCTCCCCAGTCTCTCTCTCCCCATCTTTCCCTCCCCGATCTCTCTCCCATCTCTCTTGGGAGACTATCTCCTCAGTCCTTCTCCCTCTCTCTCTCCCCAGTCACTCTTCCTCTATCTCCCCACTCTGTCTCCCCAGTCTCTCTCTCTCCCTCTCTTCCAATCTTCCAATCTCTCCCTTCTCTCTCCTCAGTTTCTCCCCCCTCACTCTCCCCCTCCCACTCTCCCCCCAGCTTCTCTGCACCACCTCCCAACACTGAAGAGATATCCCACTGACAGTGAGCCGAGGACGGGGGGGGGGGGGGGGGGGAGGGGGTCAGTGATTCTACCCAACCCTTCCCCGACACCTCTGTCCCCGTTTACGAAGCCAAGCTCTCGTTTCATCAGTCGTCTCCGAGCGGGTCGCTGTATTGGCCTTGAGGCCAAGCCCAATTTGCTTTGTGCCCAACATCTGTCCCCATCCACTGCAGCTGGAGCCCCAGTCAGGGCAAGCGGCGCTGGTTGCTATGGGGCGGCGGCCATTTTGTCCCACAGTTGTGGCCATCAAAATGGCTGCCTTCCTCCCCCCCCTCCTGCTCACTCTCCCTCCTCCCCCAACCCACTGATCTTGTTAAGTCTTCCCTCGGGTGCATTTAACGTGTGTGACTAATTTATTTTTAAGTGTAAATATTAACGGCAAACAGGTATGGAACTTAGCCGCCGAGCCTGAGCGATGAAGTTGGATGGCGGTGGATGGAGTTTACCCGAGGGGTCTCGACTTTGCAACCTCTCTCCCCCAGTCCCTCTCCCCTCTGCACCCTCCAAAGCCCTGGCTTTGCTGCACTCCCTGACAGACCCCAGCTCATCTCTCATTCTCTCCAGCTCAGCTCTGACACTTCCCCCCCCCCTCCCTCTCCCCCCCCCTTTCTTTGTCTCTCACCCCACTTTATATATTTCTCCCCCTCGCTTTGCTTTTTCCTCTCTCTCCCTCACTCTCACTCTCAGTCTCTCCCCCTCTCTCTCTCCCCCTTCAGTCTTTCCCTCCCTCGCTGTCTACCTGTTACTGTCTCTCCTATCCTCTCTCTCACTGTCTCTCTTCCTCTCAATCTTTCTACCTCTCTCCCTCAGTCTTTCCCTCTCTCGCTGTCTACCTGTTACTGTCTCTCCTATCCTCTCTCTCACTGTCTCTCTTCCTCTCACTCTTTCTATCTCTCTCCCTCAGTCTTTCCCTCCATCTCCCACGCACTCTCTCTCTCTCTGTCTCTCACTCTTTTCCAGTTTCACTGTCTCTCTCTCTCTCTCTCTGTCTCCTGGGCTTGGAGGTTTACAGGGAGGCGAGTGTCAGTATCTTGACTAAAGCCCCCCCCCCCTCCTCTCCCCGGCGATAGTCCTCCTGTGTTGTCCTGTCCTCCTGTCTTGTCCTGTCCTCCTCTCAGGGCCGAGACACTGGGCTCGGTTTGGGGATGTTCTCAGGGGGCTGTTGTGGCTCAGAGACCCCGTGGCCACACGATCAACGAACTAAACCCTCCCCCCCCCCCCCCCCCCCCCCCCCCCCCCCCTCCCGACCATTAACTGAAACCCCCCACCAACCTGAGAGGTTCCCTATTTATTGGTGCTGGCCTTGAGTGAGTTGCATGTTCCTCTGGTGCAATGACCTGTTCACCTTTCTGCTGATCTGAATAAAAGTGACGGTTTACCTTCTGCCATCGCCTCTGCCTCGTATTTTACCGGAGCATCGCCGGCGGCGAGGCCGTTGCTATCGGCAACCACCTGTCGTGGAGGACCCACACCGATGGATGCCTCTGAAACTCCATTATTATACAGCTGTCTCCACCACTGCCCCTGGCAACGCCATCCAGGCCCTCTGTGTAAGACAACTTCGACTGCTCATGGTTGGACAGGCTGGATGCAGGAAGATTGTTCCCCATATGTTGGGGAAGTCTCTGTACTGCACACTGACAATGACAATGACAATTAAAACTGAATCTGAAGTCCAGAACAAGGGGTCACACAGTTTAAGGATAAGGGGGAAATCTTTTAGGACCGAGATGAGAAAAACATTTTTCACACAGAGAGAGTGGTGAATCTGTGGAATTCTCTGCCACAGAAGGTAGTTGAGGCCACACAGTTCATTGGTTATATTTAAGAGGGAGTTAGATGTGGCCCTTGTGGCTAAAGGGATCAGGGGGTATGGAGAGAAGGCAGGTACAGGATACTGAGTTGGATGATCATATTGAATGGCGGTGCAGGCTCGAAGGGCTGAATGGCCTCTACTCCTGTACCCATTGTCTATGTTTCTATCTCCATTAAACTTTTCCCCACTCACGTTATAGCTCTACCCTCTACAGATGGACATTTCCAACCTGGGGAAACGTTTCTGCCGACCCAATCTATGTCTCATCATTTTATATATGTAGTTTAGATACAGTGCGGAAACAGGCACTTACATAGGAAATAGGTGCTGGAGGAGGCCATTTGGCCCTTCGAGCCAGCACCGCCATTCATTGTGATCATCCACAATCAGTACCCCGTTCCTGCCTTCTCCCCATATCCCTTGATTCCGCTAGCCCCTAGAGCTCTATCTAACTCTCTTTTAAGTTCATCCAGTGAATTGGCCTCCACTGCCTTCTGTGGCAGAGAATTCCACAAATTCAATAGACAATAGGTGCAGGAGTAGAGGCCATTCGGCCCTTCGAGCCAGCGCCGCCATTCAATGTGATCATGGCTGATCATCCCCAATCAGTACCCCGTTCCTGCCTTCTCCCCTGACTCCGCTATCTTTAAGAGCCCTATCTTGCTCTCTCTTTAAAGCATCCAGAGAACTGGCCTCCACCGCCCTCTGAGGCAGAGAATTCCATAAACTCACCACTCTCTGTGAGAAAAGGTTTCCTCGTCTCTGTTCTAAATGGCTTACCCCTTATTCATAAACTGTGGTTCTGGTCTCCCCCAACATCGGGAACATGTTTCCTGCCTCTAGCAAGCCCAAACCCTTAAAAATCTTATATGTTTCAATAAAATCCCCTCTCATCCTTCCAAACTAGAGAGTATACGTGCTCTATCTGACTCCCTTTTAAATTCATCCAGTGGATTGGCCTCCACTGCCTTCTGTGGCAGAGAATTCCACAAATTCACAACTCTCTTGCCGACAAAGTTTTTTCTCATCTCAGTTTTAAATGGCATCCCCTTTATTTTCAGACAGTGGCCCCTGGTTCTGGACTCCCCCAATATTGGGTGGATTTGTTCAGCTCAAGAGTCCACAGCGACCTTCCCCGTACACCAGCACTGCCCTACACACTAGGAACAATTTACAATTCTTACTGAAGTCAATTAACCTACAAACCTGTACATCTTTGGAGTGTGGGAGGAAACCGGAGCACCCGGACAAAATCCATGGTAGATTCATGGGCAGACAGAGATCAGTTTAACAAGGCATCATGTTCGGCACGAAGGGCCTGTTCCTGTGCTGTACTGTTCTATGTTCAAATGGTGAGAGCCAGCTCCTGAGTCACACAGTGTGGAAACAGGCCCTTCGGCCCAACTTGCCCGCACCAGCCAACATGTCTCAACTACACCAGTGCCACCCGCTCGCATTTGGCCCTCCAAACCTGTCCTATCCATGTACCTGTCTGAATGTTTCTTAAACGTTGCGATAGTCCCTGCCTCAACTACCTCCTCCGGCAGCTCGTTCCGTACACCCACCACCCTTTGCATGAGAAAGTTACCCCTCAGATTCCTATTAAATCTTATCCCCTTCACCTTAAACCCATGTCCTCTGGTCCTGGAAGTTCCAGAGGTCAGGATTGAACCTGGGTCTCTGTCAGTGGTGATATTAGCACAGTGGCGTAGCAGTAGAGTTGCTGCCTCACAGCAACCGAAGCCCGGTTTCGATCCTGACTGCAGCTGCTGTCTGAACGGAGTTTGCACGTTCTCCCTGTGTTTTTTTTTCTGGGTGCTCCGGTTTCCTCCCACACTCCAAAAGATGTCCAGGTTTGTAGCTTAATTGGCTTTGGAATAGTGCAAATTGTCCCTGGTGTGTAGGATGGTGCTGGTGTACAGGAATCGCTGGTCGGCACTGAAACTTTGGGCCGAAAGGCTTGATTCCACAATGTAGCTCTAAAGTCATCCCCTGCATTTCCACAAGTCTACAAAAGCCTCTTGAACGGTACTATCAAATCTGCCTCCACCACCACCCCTGGCAGCGAGTTCCGGGCACAATAGAAATAGGTGCAGGAGTAGGCCATTCGGCCCTTCAAGCCAGCACCGCCATTCAATGTGATCATCCCCAATCAGTACCCCGTTCCTGCCTTCTCCCCATATCCACTGACTCTGCTATCTTTCAGAGCCCTATCTAGCTCTCTCTTGAAAGTATCCAGAGAACCGGCCTCCACCACCCTCTGAGGCAGAGAATTCTACAGACTCGCAACTCTGTGTGAAAAAGTGTTTCCTTGTCTCCGTTCTAAATGGCTTACTCCTTATTCTTAAACTGTGTGGCCCCTGGTTCTGGACTCCCCCATCATTGGGAACACGTTTCCTGCCTCTAGAGTGTCCAAACCCTTAATAATCTTATATGTTTCAATAAGATCCCTTCTGTGATCATGGCACTAACTATGCCATGTGCAAAGAACTTGCCCTGCATGTCTCCCATTCAACTCTCTCACCTTAAAGTCCTCTGCAATTCCAGTATTTTGGTATTTGAAGGCAGGAACAGAAATGTTGAGCTTTTGAAATTTCTGGGCCTTTACTCATTGGGAGATTAGAAGGATGAGAGGGGGACCTTATTGAGACTTACCAAAGCCTGTATAAAATGGATGCGGAGAGGATGTTCCCACTTGTGGGAGAGTCTAGGACTGGAGGGCACAGCCTCAGAATGAAAGGACGTACACCTTTAGGAAGGAGATGAGGAGGTTTGTTTGTTTGGCCGGACGCTGGTGAATCTGTGGAATTCATTGCCACAGGCAGCTGTGGAGGCCAAGTTATTGGGTATTTAAGGCAGAGATTGATGGGTTCCTGATTTGTACGGTTGTCTTAAGGTTACGGGGAGAAGGCAGGAGAACGGGGTTGAGAGGGAAAAATAGATCTGCCAGGATTGAAAGGCGGAATAGACTCAGTGGGCCAAATAGCCTAATTCTGCTCCTGTGACTTATGAACATATATCCCTCCATTCTCTGCATATCCACGTGCCTGTCGAAAAGCTTCGTCACCGCCTCCATTGCATCCGCCTCCCTCACCACCCCTTACAGCGTGTTCGAGGCCCACACCATCCTGTGTGCAAAAGTCCTGCCCCACGTATCTCCTTCCAACTTCGTCCCTTTCTGCTCCGAGAACTCGCATATTTGAAGGCGGGGAGAGAATCATATGAGGAGTGCGTACGTGACAACACTGAGCCTGTACTCGCTGGAGAGGGGAAATTTCCCGAATAGTAAAAAGGCCCGGATAGAGTGGATGTGGAGAGGATGCTTCCACCAGTGAAAGAGTCTAGGACAAGAGGGCACAGCCTCAGAGTAAAAGGACTTTCCTTTAGATTGGAGATGAGGAGGAATTTCTTTAGTCAGAGGGTGGTGAATCTGTGGAATTTGTTGTCCCTCTCACCTGAGAACCCTCTAGTTTAGTGATACGGAAACTGGCCCTTCGGCCCATCGGGACCGTATCACCTAGCGATATTAACACTATCCTACACACACTCGGGACAATTTTTACATTTACCAAGCCAATTAACCTACATACCTATAAGTAGGCATTTGATATTTGAAGACGGAGAGAAATGTATGAGGAGCATTTGCAGTCGCTGGGCCTATACTCGCTGGAGTTTAGAAGGATGAGGGGGCACCTCATTGCAACTTATAGCACAGTGAAAGGCCTGAGTGGATGTGGAGAGGATGTTTCCTCTAGTGGATCATTTACACCCTCCTCTGTGCAAAAGACCTGCCCTGTGTGCATCTTGAAACTGCCCCTCTCGCCCGAGAGCCCTCTGGTCTAGTATTTTATACTTGAAGGCGGGGAAAGTTATGATGAGCATTTGAAGTCTCTGGGCCTGAGTTTAGGATGACGAGGCTTGCCCAACACATCTCATTGGAACTCTGCCCCTCAGCTCAGAAGTACAGCATTGTAGCAGACTCAAAAAGCTGGAGTAACTCAGTCAGCATCTCTGGAGAGAAGGAATGGGTGACGTTTCAGGTCAAGACCCTTCTTCAGACTGTTGTCAGGGGTATAGTGATGATGATATGGAATTCTAATGGGGTGGAATGGTCCTTCACATGGTCCGCCCTGTTTCGACGAATGCAATCAACCCGGCGTGCACAATCCAATAGAACAAGTTGTCCTATAACTTTAGGCTGTGCACTCTACACGCAAGAACACTTACATAGAAACATAGAAATTAGGTGCAGGAGTAGGCCATTCGGCCCTTCGAGCCTGCACCGCCATTCAATATGATCATGGCTGATCATCCAACTCAGTATCCGTACCTGCCTTCTCTCCATACCCCCTGATCCCCTTAGCCACAAGGGCCACATCTAACTCCCTCTTAAATATAGTCAATGAACTGTGGCCTCGACTACCCTCTGTGGCAGAGAGTTCCAGAGACTCACCACTCTCTGCGTGAAAAAAGTTCTTCTCATCTCGGTTCTAAAGGATTTCCCCCTTATCCTTAAGCTGTGACCCCTTGTCCTGGACTTCCCTAACATCGGGAACAATCTTCCTGCATCTAGCCTGTCCAACCCTTTAAGAATTTTGTAAGTTTCTATAAGATCCCCTCTCAATCTTCTAAATTCTAGAGAGTATAAACCAAGTCTATCCAGTCTTTCTTCATAAGACAGTCCTGACATCCCAGGAATCAGTCTGGTGCACCGTCTCTGCACTCCCTCTATGGCAATAATGTCCTTCCTCAGATTTGGAGACCAAAACTGTACACAATACTCCAGGTGTGGTCTCACCAAGACCCTGTACAACTGCAGTAGAACCTCCCTGCTCCTATACTCAAATCCTTTTGCAATGAAAGCTAACATACCATTTCGCTTGCTTTACTGCCTGCTGCACTTGCATGCCTACCTTCAATGACTGGTGTACCATGACACCCAGGTCTCGCTGCATCTCCTCCTTTCCCAATCGGCCACCATTTAGATAATAACATCCCAGCGCTGTGAACATTGACCTCCAATTTCAGGTAGTCCCTGGTTTCTCCCTCTTTCCCCTCCCCTTCCCAGCTCTCCCACAGCCCTCTGTCTCCGCCTCTTCCTTCCTTCTCCCCCCCCCCCCATCCCCCCATCAGTCTGAAGAAGGGTCTCGACCCTCAACGTCGCCTATTCCTTCGCTCCATAGAAGCTGCCTCACCTGCTTAGTTTCTCCACCATTTTTGTCCACATTCTAATATTTGAGATATGTTTGATCGGCAAAGGCAGGGAACACAAACAACCAGCCATGTTTGTTTGTTTGTTACGGGTGCCTTTATTAACTCTAAACGTTTCCGCTGCTCGAGGGGGAGCTTCCTTTAGCCTCCAGCAGACGACCCTCCTGTTCGACTCGTTCGTTTGCTCGCCTAAAAATCGTTAAGGACTCTTATTTTTTTTTCTTCTTCTCTTTTTTTCTTTAAAAAAAAAAGATCAGTCAGCGCTCGCCCTCCCCGAACGGACGCCAGGGCGGGAATGAAGATGCTAGAAGCCCCGGTAGAGGCCCAGCACTTTGGCGGCCTTGATCCGCACACAGGGGGAGACGTCGTGAAGCATCATGATGATGGCCACGCAGACGTTTTCGTCCATGCTGGTCTCCACATAGTCCTTGGGCAGGTTGTAGAGGAGGAATCCGGCCAGGATCACGGCGTTCCCCCGGATCTCCGGCAGCATACTCTTGAAGAAGGACATGCTGCCCGTCAGGTAGAGGCTGACGTTGTCCGGGAAGTCGCTGACGATCAGTTTGGTCAGCTGGCCGATGAACTCCCAGTAGCGAGTGTGGGCCTCCTCTAGCAGCTCGGTCTGGAAGACGGCGCAGATGCCGTCGGAGCAGAGGTGGGGGCCGACCAGGTGGAGCACGGTCTTGCAGGCCCTCGACACCTCGGGGCTGCTGTCGTTGAGGTGGAGGAGGAGGCTGACCAAGCTGTGGTGGACGTTCTCCAGGAAGGCCTGGCGCGAGCCGTCGCAGGCGAAGCGGGAGAGGTTGCCGAAGGCGGCGAAGGCGGCCGCCCGCAGCCTCTCGTTCTCGTTCTCGAAGAAGGGCTGGACGGCGGCCACCACCCCGCCGAGCACGTGCCTGACGTCCTGCTCCTCCAGTTGGCGCACCACCTTGGACAGGCCCGACATGGCCTCCAGCGCCACCAGGTCATCCAGCTCCGCCTTCTCCTCCAGTCCCGACACCATGGCGGCCAGCAGCTTCTCCGAGTACTTGGAGATCTTCTGCGGCGAGCCCAGCGCCACGTTACCCAGGCCCCTCATGGACAACCAGTGAACGGTGGGCGAGTTGTCCTCCAGACCCTGCAGCAGGCTGCCCACCAGGCTATCCGTCATGCTTAGACCCTGCAGCGCCGGCTGTGCCAGCAGCTCGCCGAAAAAAGCTGCCACCGTCAACCGCTGGTGCTCGTGGGCGCCCAGCAGGACGGGCTCCAGGCAGCGGACAATGTCGGGCAGGTGGCAGGCGGAGTGCCGGCTCGCTGCCCTGGCCAGCACCGACACACCCCGCTGGTGCTCCTCCGCGCTCTTCATCAGCTCCCAGCCCCCCTCGTCCTCCATCAGGGCCACCACCTCGTCCGTCCGTCCGCGCACCAGGGTCATCTTCAGCGTCTCCACCGTGGAGTCCCAGACGTTGACCGGCGGGCTCTGCAGCTGGAGGCTCAGCTTCTTCCGCTTGGACGAGCTCTTGCCCTGGCCCTCGGCCGTCTTCTCGCTGACCAGGAAGCTGAGGAAGAGGACCAGGGTGCCGAAGAGCTTGGGGTAGAGGGTGACCACCGGCTCGGTCGACTCGGGGTTGGAGACCATCTCGTTCAGGGCGTAGATGATGGCGACCGCCTCCGGCGAGCCCGTGGCCTGGGGCTTCTTGCCGCCGCTGGCCTCCCTCTTCTCGTCGTGGCCCAGGTAGGCGTTGAGCTTGCCCACCAGGCAGTCCATGGTGGCAGCAGCCAACTTGGCCTCGCGGGCCAGCGAGTGCCAGATGGCGCTGGTGTACTTGTCGTAGGGCAGCGGGCGGAAGAGGAGGTAGGTGAGGACGCCGAGCAGGCACTGGGACGTCAGGATGGAGATGAAGTGGATGACCGAGAAGCGGACCTGCTCCAGGGGGATGGTCTGCATGCGGGCCTGAAGATGGTCGAGGATGTCGGGCACGTGGTCCTTCAGCGCCTCGCCGTGCTTGCGCACCAGGGTGTTCATCACCACCGAGGTGGCGCTGGAGCAGGTGGAGTGGAAGTCGGACAGCCCCTCGAAGAGGGTGAAGAGGAGCGGGGGGAGCTGCTGCCTGGGCAGCTTGTTGGAGATGACCTTGGCAATGTCGTAGCAGATCTGGAAGAGCATGTGGCTGTCGGGGTTCTGCAGCTGGTCCTTGATGGTGCGGAGGTGGTCAACCAGGTCGTCCATCTGGTTGACCAAGCAGCCCTCATAGCGTACCTGGATGTAGAGGAGAGTGTACAAGCTCTCCATGGCCATGTAGCGGATGGAGAGGACGGGGTCGGCACAGCGTGGCACAAAGCGGCCCACCAGCACGCCCAGGTTGTGGAAGGTGCCCATGTTGACTGTCTTGAACCTCTCTCGGTAGAAGGTCAACAGGGCCAACATGGCCTCGACCGAGCGCTCCCTCTCGTGGTCCTTGACGGACACCATCCACTCCTGCACGTGCTTGAAGATGAACTCCAGGCCGTCGGAGGTGAGGTTCTGGGTGAGGAACTCCTTCAGCAGCTCGTGCAGGGCCCCCACCGTCTCGCCGTGTAGCACCTCGCGCTCCTTCAGCTTCTTCGTGTCCTTCCGCTTGTCCGTGTCGAGCGGCAGGAAGGAGAAGACGGCCTCCAGGCAGTTGCGGAGCAGCTCGGACGACTCCATCTCGTTGAGCCGGGGCTCCAGGCGGATGAGGTGGGTGCAGGCGTTGATGGCGGACTGCCGCACCCGGGTCTTGAGGTGGGCTTTGGGCTCGCCGGCGATGAGGTCCTGCATGTAGGACAGCACCTCCTCCCTGCGGCTGAACTTGAAGTGGTGCTTGCCCTTGTTGGCGTAGACCGCCTTGGCGATCAGAGTGACGGACTTGATGAGGGTCAGCTTGATCATCAGGTCCTTGGTCTCCACCTTGATGCCCAGCACCTTGGTGTTGGAGAGGCTGATGATGTGGTCCAAGATGTGGATCTCGATGCGCTGGAGGATCAGACTCTCGGGGGCGTAGAGGGCCACGTAGCCGTAGCACAGGATCAGGGTGCTCTTCACCCTCTCCATGTCCCCGTCCAACTTCTCCTTCAGGATGTTGAAGAAGCTGGCGGTCTTCTTCACGATGTCCATCTTGACAAAGTCGTCCAGCTTGGCCAGGGTCTCGTCCAGGTGGGACATGGCGCAGAAGCCGATGCCAGTCGCCAGCCCCTCGCGCTCCAGGGCCTCGTTGTGCTGCACGCTGAGCAGCATCTCCTGCAGCTCGTTGTTGATCACCTCCTTGTTGTTGGTCTGGCCCAGCACGATGCCCACGCACTTGTAGAGGAAGGCCTTCTCCTTGGGGTAGGCGTGGTAGCTGTGGATGTGGCGGGTCATCTCCTCGCTCAGCTGCCAGGTCCACTTCTCGTCCGTCACCGTCTCCAAGGTGCGGCTGAGGAAGAAGAAGAGCTTGTCCTCCCACAGCTTCTGCGGGAGGGTGTCCTCCTGATTCTCCGACAGGTACTGGGTCAACTGGGGCAGCTCCTCGTCCCACAGCTTCACCACCTCGGGCTGGATGTTGGGGCTGAGGACCTGAAGGAGACGCAGGGCAGCGGCCCCGCGCCCCTGGCCGGCGTAAGGGGTGGCCGACACGGCCAGCAGTCGGGTCAGCAGGGAGTGCGGCTTGGGCATGCCCAGCCTCTCGTTGTAGTTCAGCGCGTGGGTCTCCAGCTTCTCCTGCCTCTTCCTAGCGCCCACCTTCTCCAGACAGCGGCAGACGGTAGTCAGGGCGTTGGTGTAGTGGACGGGAGTGACAAACTCCAGGAGGAAGGGCCACAGCACGTCCTCCACAACGTCCAAGGTGACCAGGAAGTCCATGGTGCCCTCGCAGAGCTTGCGGAGCTCCTCGTCACTGACCTGGTCGACAGCCTCCTGCATCTGGAGCCAGGAGGGGTTCTCGGAGGGGACCAGGCCGCACAGCTGGATGAGGAACTCCACCAGGGTGGTGCCGCCCTCCAGCTGGAGGTAGCCGTGCTCCCCCATGCTGCCGATCACCTGGGCCAGCATCTTCTTCACCTTGTTGTCGTTGTCCTGCAGGGCCTGCTTCATGCCGCACACAATGAGGGCCTTCTTGGTCTCCAGCGGCTTGAAGCCGGTGCAGACAATGTGGTCGAGGACGGTGAGGGTGCCGAAACGCACCTTCTCGTTGTTGTTGGCCAGCTTCTGCAGGAGGAACTTGATGAGGCCATCGACGGAGACGTGGGAGAGGATGACGAAGCAGTGGAGGACCTCGGCGTGGTTCCGGCGGCTCAGCTCGTTGGCCGGGTCGACCGGCGTGCAGATCTGGTGGTGGAGCTGAGGGAGGAGTGTGTCCATCTGGGTCTCGGGCATGTGGCTGGCGATCTCCACCCCGGCCTCCAGGATGTTGCGCAGGCACTGCGTGACGTAGAAGGGCTCGCACCGCTTCTTGTAGAGGCCCAGGATCCCGGCCACAAAGCGGGGCAGCTCCTCCTCCACCCGATCGGCCGGCAACAGGTGGACCATGTAGCTCAGGGCCACCACGATGGCCGTCCTCAGCTTGATGTCCTTGTTCCTCAGCCAGTTGATGAAGAGGATCCGGTAGGCGGCGTAGATCTCCTCGGAGAAGACGTCCTTGTTCAGGACGGGCTTGGAGGTCTTGTCCACGGTGGAGAGGTACTCCAGGATGCTCTTGCTGAAGAGGCCCATGGCCGAGGTGAAGACCCATTTCATGTTGTCCTGCTTGGCCAGGTGGAGCATGGGCAGCATGGTCTGCAGAGTGGTGGGCAGGTAGGGCACAATGCCCTGGATGTTGGCCACCGACAGGTTGGCCAGGGTCTGCACCACAAAGAACTGGGGCAAGGTGCCCGGCTGCAACTTCTGCAGGATCTCCTCCAGGATCTCCTCGCTGAACCTGGAGCCCAGGGCCACCAGGAGGTTGCTGGCGGCCTCCTTCCAGTTGACGGCCGACTCGTTAGAGTGGATCATCTCCTCGGAGGCCAGGGCGATCATCTTCTTGGCCAGCGGCTGCCCCACCCGGCAGATGGTGTCCCGCACCACCCTCTCCATGCCCTGGAGGATGGCGGTGCGGTGGCCCTGGGCCAGCTGGCCGTGCTTGAGCAGGAAGTCCAGGCAGGAGGCCAGCACCTGCTCGGGGTTGTGGCAGCCCAGGTCGTAGAGGGACTGGCCGATCTGCCGGCGCACCCCCTCGTCCTTGTCGAAGGCCGCGTCCGTCAGGGCCGCCAGCGAGGCCTCCGCCTTGCAGGACTCCATCTTGCAGGCGTCCATGGCCCGTGGGCCGGCCAGGCGGGGGGTGTTGGGCGGGGGAGGGGGCCCCGACAGCTTTGTGGGGAGGGGGGGGGAGATGAGGGGGGGGGATGGCCGCAACTCACGGCCGACTACAAGAGCTTAAATACCTTCCCTTCCCCCCTCCCCGTCTCTCTCCTCCCGCCCAAAGGGTTCTGATCGGGACAGTTTTCTCCGCAACCCTTCCACCACCTTCCTCCTTGGTTTTGGGGAAAGATTCCTTTTTATTCCACCTGTCCTCCCTCTTCCATCACCTATCGTTCACGCCTCTCTCTCTCCTCTCTCTCTCACTCTCTTCCCCCGTCACCTCACACTCCCCTCAGTCTAGTCAATACTCACCCCTCCCCCCCCCACCAGTACTGGGTCTTGCTTGCTCCCCTGATTTGTAATCTCTCGCTCCGTTGCGTCCGCCCCCCACCCCCACAGCGGGTGGACTCCGGACAGGATCGCCCCCGCCCCTTCCCCAACCCCCCCTCGCCGCCAGCCGGCCTATGTGGAGGAAAACAACACCTTCTCGCCTCGTCTCTGCCCTCTGCTCTCCGCGACCGTCAGCCGGCACCTCATGTCTTCCCCTTTCCCCCTCCCAAATCACCTCTCGGCCACCGCTCAGATTCCCCGGCGTACAGGGCTGGTCTCTCCCCTGTGTTTACTTCCCCCCCCCACCCCCACCCCACCCACCCTGGGGGATGTGTGTGACCACCAGCGTCATTGTGAGATCACCCCTGCGACTGTGAGCTTGGTGAGAGGTTATCGACGGTCGAGGGGGGCGGGAGGGGTTGTTGACGACCCAGGGTCCTGGAGCTTTTCGACGACTCAATGGTTCTTTGTGACCTCACCCGAGGACTTTGCCCCCTTCCCCTCCCTCTCATCTCCTCCTCACAAGAGGAAGAAGCAGAACTTTAGCCAGAGGGTGGTGAAAGATCTAGATAAGAGTGAATTAGAATGATGAAGGGGGGGGGAGAAACCTCATTGAAACTTACCGAATACTGAAAGACCTGGATAGAGTGGATGTGGGGAGGATGTCTCCACTAGTGGGAGATTCTAGGACCAGAGGGCACAGCCTCAGAATTAAAGGACGTACCTTTTAAAGCTTTTGGTATGCTAGCCTCTTTAAATCAGAGCATTGAGTATAGAAGCTGGGATGTAATGTTAAAATTGTACAAGGCATTGATGAGACCAAATCTAGAGTATGGTGTACAATTTTGGTCGCCCAATTATAGGAAGGATGTCAACAAAATAGAGAGAGTACAGAGGAGATTTACTAGAATGTTGCCCGGGTTTCAACAACTAAGTTACAGAGATAGGTTGAATAAGTTAGGTCTTTATTCTCTGGAGCGCAGAAGGTTAAGGGGGGACCTGATAGAGGTCTTTAAAATGATGAGAGGGATAGACAGAGTTGATGTGGACAAGCTTTTCCCTTTGAGAATAGGGAAGATTCAAACAAGAGGACATGACTTCAGAATTAAGGGACAGAAGTTTAGGGGTAATATGAGGGGGAACTTCTTTACTCAGAGAGTGGTAGCGGTGTGGAATGAGCTTCCAGTGGAAGTGGTGGAGGCAGGTTCATTGGTATCATTTTAAAATAAATTGGATAGGCATATGGATGAGAAGGGAATGAAGGGTTATGGTATGAGTGCAGGCAGGTGGGACTAAGGGGGAAAAAAAAAATTTGTTCGGCACGGACTTGTAGGGCCAAGATGGCCTGTTTCCGTGCTGCAATTGTTATATGGTTAGAAAGGTGATGAGGAGGAATTTCTTTAGCCAGTGGGTGGTGAAAGGCCTGGACAGAGTGGATGTGGAGAGGATGTTTCCACTAGTGGGAGCGTCTGGGACCAAAGGGCACAGAACATTTAGAAAGGAGACGAGGAGGAATTTCTTCAGCCAGAGGGTGGTGAATCTGTGGAGTCCGTTGCCGCAGACGGCGGTGGAGGCCAAAGTCGATGGGTATTTTATAAAGCGGAGATTGACATTTTCTTGATTAGTAATGGCGTCAAAGGTCACGGAGAGCTGGCAGGGGAATGGGGTTGAGAGGAAAAGATAGATCGGCAACGATCGATGGGCCAAAATGGTCTAAAGCTGCGACTATGTCATACGGTCACGGTCTTATAAGAGCAGGGAGAACTTTAGAACGTAGAAAACAGAACAGTTCAGCACAGGCCCTTCGGCCCACAATGTCTGTGCTGGACATGATGCCTTGTTGGAATAATCTATCCGCTATTATTTGATACACTACTGTATCCACTTAGAAACATAGAAACATAGAAATTAGGTGCAGGAGTAGGCCATTCGGCCCTTCAAGCCTGCACCGCCATTCAATATGATCACGGCTGATCATCCAACTCAGTATCCCGTACCTGCCTTCTCTCCATACCCCCTGATCCCCTTAGCCACAAGGGCCACATCTAACTCCCTCTTAAATATAGCCAATGAACTGTGGCCTCGACTACCCTCTGTGGCAGAGAGTTCCAGAGATTCACCACTCTCTGTGTGAAAAACGTTCTTCTCATCTCGGTTTTAAAGGATTTCCCCTTTATCCTTAAACTGTGACCCCTTGTCCTGGACTTCCCCAACATCGGGAACAATCTTCCTGCATCTAGCCTGTCCAACCCCTTAAGAATTTTGTAAGTTTCTATAAGATCCCCTCTCAATCTGCTAAATTCTAGAGAGTATAAAACCAAGTCTATCCAGTCTTTCTTCATAAGACAGTCCTGACATCCCAGGAATCAGTCTGGTGAACCGTCTCTGCACTCCCTCTATGGCAATAATGTCCTTCCTCCTTTCACTTCTACCTCACTTCTACCTTTCCCTTGTCAGCACGTTCTAAGCAGCCACCACCTTCTCTATAGAAACATTTGCCCCGCACATCTCCTTTAAGTTAATCTTCTTGGTCTGAATGTGATTTATATCCCTTCATATAAATGTGGCCATTGAAAAGCTTCTTAAAAAGCTGCCAAATATGTCTCCACCACTACCCCCCCCAGCAGCACGTACAAGGCAACCACTAAATGAAGCAGCGCAGCGGTAGAGTTGCTGCCTTACAGCGCTGTAGAGCCAGAGACACGTGACAACGGGCGCCCTTCTGTGCGGAGTTTGTGTGTTCTCCCCGTGTCTGTATGGAGTTTGTTTGTTCTTCCCGTGGCCGCGCAAGTCACGGGGAGAACGTACAAATTCTGTACAGGCAGCATCCGTAGTCAGGATCGAACTCGGGTCTCTGCCTCTGTGAGGCAGCAGCTCTACCCGCTGCGCCACTTTGCCGCCCCAAACTACAAGGCACGAATAAGTAGCGGGTAGTCCCCTCATTATGGGGACCCATGAAAAGAGGGAATAGGCCTCGGCTTTGGGGAAGTGGAGGGGGGGGTAAGGCTTTATACGGTGCTGTGAGCAGGTTTCAGCCCCACTTGAGTTTGACTTTGAGTTTAGCTTACTGTCTCATGTACCGAGGTACAGTGAAACGCTATTGTTGCGTGCTAACCAGTCAGCAGAAAGACAACACATGATTCCATATCTGAGGAAGAACGTGCTGGCGCTGGGGAGGGTCCAGGGGAGGTTTACAAGAATGATCCCGGGGTTAATGTCAGAGGAGCGCTTGAAGAGTAGAATCTTCCCTACTCTCCATTGACATCAGGGAAGATTCAAACAAGAGGACATGATTTGAGAATTAAGGGACAGAAGTTTAGGGGTAACACGAGGGGGAACTTCTTTACTCAGAGAGTGGTAGCTGTGTGGAATGAGCTTCCAGTGGAAGTGGTGGAGGCAGGTTCGATTTTGTCATTCAAAAATAAATTGGATAGGTATATGGACGGGAAAGGAAATGGAGGGTTATGGTCTGAGTGCAGGTAGAGGGGACAAGGTGAGAGTAACTGTTCCGTGCAGTAATTGTTATGTTATATATATGTTATATATATGAAAGATCTGGGCGTGTAAACATAGAAACATAGAAATTAGGTGCAGGAGTAGGCCACTCGGCCCTTCGAGCCCGGACCGCCATTCAATATGATCATGGCTGATCATCCAACTCAGTATCCCGTACCTGCCTTCTCTCGATACCCCCTGATCCCTTTAGCAACAAGGGCCACATCTAACTCCCTCTTAAATATAGCCAATGAACTGGCCTCAACTACCCTCTGTGGCAGAGAGTTCCAGAGATTCACCCACTCTCTGTGTGAAAAAAAGTTCTTCTCATCTCGGTTTTAAAGGATTTCCCCCTTATCCTTAAGCTGTGACCCCTTGTCCTGGACTTCCCCAACATCGGGAACAATCTTCCTGCATCTAGCCTGTCCAACCCCTTAAGAATTTTGTAAGTTTCTATAAGATCCCCTCTCAA
Source organism: Leucoraja erinaceus (assembly GCF_028641065.1). Classification (NCBI taxonomy): domain Eukaryota; kingdom Metazoa; phylum Chordata; class Chondrichthyes; order Rajiformes; family Rajidae; genus Leucoraja; species Leucoraja erinaceus. Next base: position 107,525 of record NW_026575407.1, read on the forward strand.
TCTCCTAAATTCTAGAGAGTATAAACCAAGTCTATCCAGTCTTTCTTCATAAGACAGTCCTGACATCCCAGGAATCAGTCTGGTGAACCGTCTCTGCACTCCCTCTATGGCAATAATGTCCTTCCTCACTGTACGCAATACTCCAGGTGTGGTCTCACCAAGACCCTGTACAACTGCAGTAGAACCTCCCTGCTCCTATACTCAAATCCTTTTGCAATGAAAGCTAACATACCATTCGCTTTCTTTACTGCCTGCTGCATCTCCAATGTACTCATTGGGTTGCGCAGATCCTTGTAGCCATAAGCTGAAGATGGCCGAATGACATTAAACCTTGCGCAGTTGTTAACCTACCCATAGTTTAAGAAAGAACTGCAGATGTTGGATAAATCGAAGGTAGACAAATATGTTGGAGAAACTCAGCGGGTGAGGCAGCGTCTATGGAGATTCTTCAGTCTGAAGAAGGGTCTCGACCCGAAACGTCGCCTATTCCTTCTCTCCATAGATGCTGCCTCACCCACTGAGTTTCTCCAGCATTTTTGTCCACATTTAACCTAGCCCACGTAACCACCAGAATGGAAGGAATGCTACAGATGGGACAGTTGGTTGGGCTGAGGACACTGCCTTGAGAGGCATCCTGCGGCAGTGATGATTAAGTCTCACTGTGAACATCATCTTTTGTGCATGGGATCACACCAACTCATTGACTTTTTTCCACACAGGGAGTTGCGAGTCTGTGGAATTCTCTGCCTCAAAGGGCGGTGGAGGCCGGTTCTCTGGATACTTTCAAGAGAGAGCTAGATAGGGCTCTTAAAGATAGCGGAGTCGGGGGGATATGGGGAGAAGGCAGGAACGGGGTACTGAATGGGGATGATCAGCCATGATCACATTGAATGGCGGTGCTGGCTCCAAGGGCCAACTCCTGCACCTATTGTCTATTGACTTCAAATTTTACTTCCGTATCTAATTGGGAATGTTCTTTCAGATGTTTTAGTTTTGTTTTGAAAGAGATATAATGTGGAAACAGACCCTTCTGCGTCTGTACGGGGCATGGTTAAGTCGCGGGACTTACCATCACCCGATGTCACAACATCGGAGGCCTGGATCATAGAACGCCTCAGCACGGAGGGAGAACAAGGAGAGAAGAGACAAAGACTTTAAGTCTTTTGCTTTCCATCACAGTGAGGAGGTGTCTGGTGAACTCACTGTGGTGGATGTTTAATGTGTGTTTATTGTGTGTTTTGTTATTTTATTATATGTACGACTGCAAGGCAACAAACTTTTGTTCAGACCGAAAGGTCTGAATGACAATAAAGGATTCTTTGACTTTGACCTTTGACAAGCACCCATAGTCAGGATTGATCTTGGGTCCCTGGTGCTACGAGGCAGCAGCTCTACCGCTGCGCCACCATGCTGCAACATACAGTCAACGAACCTACAAATCTTTGGGATGTGGGAGGAAACTGGACCACCCTGAGGAAACCAGCGTTCACAAATGGATGGATCGCATCCTGCAGCGGCAGTGAGCATGGCCACAAACTCAGTACTACTATGTCTGGCCTTCAGTCAGAGTATTGAATACAGTTCGGAGGCCATGTTACAGTTGTACAAAGCGTTGGTGAGTCCACATGCAGAGTATTGCAGATCACCCTGTTATAGGAAACATTGTTAAGGTGGAGAGGGTGCAGAGAATGTTTTTTGCTGTGGGTGGGTGCAGCGGTGGAGTTGGGTTCTGAGACCTGGGTTCAATCCCGACCACCGATACTGTTGAAGGAGATTATATGCAATCCCGTGACAGCGTGGATTTTGCCCACTTACTCCAAAGACACACAGGTTTGTAGATTAATAATTGGGTTCAGTAAAGATTTTAAATTGTCCCTAGTGTGTGTAAGATAGTGCTAGTGAACGGGAATCGCTGAATGAAATGGTGGGCTGATGGGCCAGTTTCTGCTAAACAAAGAAGATTTACAGGGAGACAAAAATGCTGGAGAAACTCAGTGGGTGAGGCAGCATCTATGGAGCGAAGGAATAGGTGACGTTTCGGGTCGAGACCCTTGTTCAGACTGATTCCTGGGATGTACCAGACTGATTCCTGGGATGTCAAGACTTTCATATGAAGAAAGACTGGATAGACTCAGCTTGTACTCGCTAGAATTTAGAAGATTGAGGGGGGATCTTATAGAAACTTACAAAATTCTTAAGGGGTTGGACAGGCTAGATGCAGGAAGATTGTTCCCGATGTTGGGGAAGTCCAGAACAAGGGGTCACAGTTTAAGGATAAGGGGGAAATCTTTTAGGACCAAGATGAGGAAAACCTTTTTCACACAGAGTGGTGAATCTCTGGAATTCTCTCTCGCAGAAGGTAGTTGAGGCCACACAGTTCATTGGCTATATTTAAGAGGGAGTTAGATGTGGCCCTTGTGGCTAAAGGGATCAGGGGGTATGGAGAGAAGGCAGGTACAGGATACCGAGTTGGATGATCAGCCATGATCATATTGAATGGTGGTACAGGCTCGAAGGGCCGAATGGCCTACTCCTGCACCTATTTTCTATGACACCTATTTATTCCTTCGCTCCATAGATGCTGCCTCACCCGCTGAGTTTCTCCAGCATTTTTGTCTACCTTCGATTTTTCCAGCATCTGCAGTTCCTGCTTAAACAAAAGAAGATTCACAAGGATGTAAGCAGAGCTGGCGGACTTTATGGAGCTACAGGGAGAGATTGGGCAGGCTAGGACTTTATTGCTTGGAGCGCAGGTGGATGAGGGGTGATATTATAGAGGTGTACAAGATCATGACTGGAATAGATACCACTAGTTTATCTACTTCAACCACCGCCCCCAGCAGTGTTCCAGGCACCCACCACCCTGCGTAAAAACGTGCCCCGCATATCATCTTGAAACTTTGCCTCTCTCACCTTAAAACTACAGCTTCTAGGCTTTGATTTTTCTATCCTGGGGGAAAAGACCGTCTAACCTGCTACACGTCCAGTACTTTAGTCAGATGGTGGTGAATCTGTGGAACGCTCTGCCACAGAAGGCTGTGGAGGTCAAGTCAATGGATAGTTTTAAGGCAGAGATGGATAGATTCTTGATTAGTACAGGCGTCAGGGGTTATGGGGAGAAGGCAGGAGAATGGGGTTAGGAGGGAGAGATAGATCAGCCATGATTGAATGGCGGAGTAGACTCGATGGGCCAGGTGGCCTAATTCTGCCCCTATCACTTATGACCTTAATTCTGGTTGACAATAGACAATAGGTACAGGAGTAGGCCATTCGGCCCTTCGAGTCCCAATCAATCTCCTCACCTGGTGTGAGTGAACCCCAGGTAGACAAAAATGCTGGAGAAACTCAGCGGCTGAGGCAGCATCTATGGAGCGAAGGAAATAGACAACGTTTCGGGCCGAAACCCTTCTTCAGACTGAGTGAACCCCATGCAGGTGTGGTTTTACTTAGGGACATTCGACTGGAGCAAAACACAAAGTGCTGGAGGAACTCGGCAGGTCAGGCAGCGTCTCCGGAGGGAATGGACAGCGACGATTCTGGTCGGGACCCTTCAGCTCATTCTCCTTTGTCTTAACCCCCGATCGATGATGAACTGAGAGCTGGCTGCTCACAAGACGCCCACACATTCATGTTGCAATCTTTATTCTATACATTATATATTTTCATTTCCACTGCAATAAATAGACATACAATTGCAAACAAATGCCTCTTAACATTTGAGTGTAACAAGTTTCAATAGCAACAACTCCCTTCCCCGTCTGTCTGTTAAACACAGCGATTGGGAGGAAGAGGGGGAAAAAAACCATAAAGTGCGTCGGGTCACAAAATGCCGAGTTGATTTTAAGGTAGATTTTAAGGCACCCGTCAATAGGAGCCAACATTAGGTGGACATGTTAAATAAACCGCTTGACAAATTCCACCTGGTGTGTTCCTGATCGCTGCCTGATGCAGGAGCAACGCACTTCGATGCTAACGCAGTCACCAACCACACTACCTTGGTAACGGCCACGTCCCTTCCCAAAACATTACAGCCCCCACATGGTAGCACCAACAGCGACCAAAACTCTGGAGGCAAGCACAGAGCTCAAAGCCCCAGTCACCAATAAACACAGACTACACTGCAGAGGTGGGTGGTTTGAGAGTGCAGTGAGGTGGACACAAGCCAGAGACAATGCCCGCCAGATCTCAACTGAAACTGGAGGAACCAGTGCAATGCTCGACAAGACAACAGCTAGCTTGCTCACCGACTCCAGCAATCCTGAATTCTGGCAAAACTCAACTAGGGGGAAAAAAAAACCTACAGGAAAGTAGTCAGTAAATTTACCCGTGAGTATTAGGTCTGTGATCTAGCGTTAGTCAGGAAAGGACAGACACTGGTATACATTGTTGTCCACAAATGCCGTCAGCTAGAACAGTCATTCCCCAACTAGAGAACATCACCAAGTTTGTGTCGAGGCAGCTTTCAACTTGAAGCCTCTTTGGCGTCAAGGTCTCCGTTAAGACTCCTCCCTCATTCAAACGCCTACTGGAGTCGTACCTTCTCTGTCGTGGTCTATCAACATGGCCGGAGACAGGATGAAGAGATCTTGGGGCCAGTCGTTGTCGAACAAGGGCAGGTTTTCTGGGGAGGACGAGGAGTCCAGATCAAGTCCCAGGAAGCAGCGGGTGCGGGTGCAGAGGGTGCAGAAGGGGGGCGTACCGTTGGGCCCCGGTGGAGAAGGCACCATCTCTTTCTGCAGGTAACTCCGAGTGGCACCACTGTGGTGGGCAGGGCGATCCCGGTGCCAGGTGTAGTGAGAAGGGATTGCGGCAATCACCTGAAATAAATCACTTTAGAATCAGATCGCAGAACAGCACGGATGGAAAAACTTCATTGGACTTGATATCATCATCGGCAGTCACCCGAAACGAGTACGACTGTTCTCTCATGGAGGTCACCTGTGCGTGAATTTGTTTAACGTGGGGAGACTGGTGCACAGACAGCCACCCCACGGTCCTCGACAAAGTAACACTAGCAAATTTGCAGATGACACAAAGCTGGGTGGCAGTGTGAACTGTGAGGAGGATGCTATGAGAAGGTGTTCAAGAAAGAACTGCAGATGCTGGAAAATCGAAGGTACACAAAATTGCTGGAGAAACTCAGCGGGTGCAGCAGCATCTATGGAGCGAAGGAAATAGGCAACGTTTCAGGCCGAAACCCTTCTTCAGCCATGATGCTATGAGAATGCAGGGTGACTTGGACAGGTTGGGGGAGTGGGCAGATGCATGGCAGATGAAGTTTATTGCGGATAAATGTGAGGTTATCCACTTTGATAACAAAAACAGGCAGATTACTATCTAAATGGCGTCAAGTTGGGAAAAGGAGAAGTACAACGGGATCTGGGGGTCCTTGTTCATCAGTCTATGAAAGTAAGCATGCAGGTACAGCAGGCAGTGAAGAAAGCGAATGGCATGTTCGCTTTTATTACAAGAGGAATCGAATATACGAGCAAAGAGGTCCTTCTGCAGTTGTACAGAGTCCTAGTGAAACCACACCTGGAGTATTACGTGCAGTTTTGGTCCCCTAATTTGAGGAAGGACATTCTTGCTATTGAGGGAGTGCAGCTTAGGTTTTCAAGGTTAATTCCCAGGATGGCAAGACTGTCATATGCTGAGAGAATGGAGCAGCTGGGCTTGTACACTCTGGAGTTTAGAAGGATGAGAGGAGATCTCCTTGAAACATAATATTGTTAAGGGTTTGGACACGCTAGAGGCAGGAAACATATTCCCGATGTTGGGGGAGTCCAGAACCAGGGGCCATAGTTTAAGAATAAGGGGTAAGCCAATTAGAACGGAGACGAGGACACACTTTTTCTCAGAGAGTTGTGAGTCTGTGGAATTCTCTGCCTCAGGAGGCAGGTTCTCTGGATACTTTCAAGAGAGCTAGATAGGACTCTTAAAGATTGCGGAGTCAGGGGATATGGGGAGAAGGCAGGAACAGGGTACTAATTTGGGATGATCAGCCATGATCACCTTGAATGGCGGTGCTGGCTCGAAGGGCCGAATGGCCTACTCCTGCACCTATTGTCTAGAAAGGGCCCCGATCCAAAATATCACCTATCCATTTTCTCCACATATGCTACCTAACCCATTGAGTTACTCCAGCACTATTTATTTTTATAAACCAACATCTAGCTCCTTGGTGAACAAAAAAGCTGGAGAAACTCAGCGGGTGAGGCAGCATCTATGGAGCAAAGGAATAGGCGACGTTTTGGGTCAAGTCTCGGCCCGAAACGTCACCTATTCCTTCGCTCCATAGACGCTGCCTCACATGCTGAGTTTCTCCAGCTTTTTTGTCTACCTTCGATTTTTCCCAGCATCTGCAGTTCCTTCTTAAACATTTCATCTACAGTTCCTTTGTGGCTACATCCGAAGGCTCACGACCCGAAATGTCACATCCATTTTCTCCAAAGATACTCCAGCACTGTGTCCTTATGTGTAAACTGGCATCTGCAGTTCTGTGTTGCGCCAGCCTCGAGCAAGAAAAACTCAAAGTGCTAGGGGAAGGCAGCAGGTCAGATTGAAGAAGGGTCCAACCAGAAACATTGTCTGTCCATTTCTCTCCATAGATGCTGCCCGACCTGCTGAGTTGCTCCAGCACTGTGTTGCTCCAGCACCCACAAATCTCTCCCTGCACGGGAGACCCGACCATTTCTTGTCGGGTCTCCGTTGTCGTTGGGGCTGCAATGAGGTGCGGCCGCCAACAGAAGAAGACCGGGGACTCTGGTGCCGACTCACCTCACCGTCGCGGAGCTGGCCGAGTCCAGAGCGGGTGGAGCGGTGGTGGAGCGCTGCTGCTGCTGCTGCTGCTGATGCGGAGGCTGCAACTGCGGGTCTGCGGACGGCAGCACCGGGAGCCTGCGGGTCCCTGGAGGGAGACCGCTTTTCAGGACTCCTGCAACGGCGACTTCTCCCGCCCGAGCTGCGGGGTCGAAGAGCTCCTGGAGCGGGGCCTTACAGCACCACCCCACGCGGCTTGGAATGGCCGCGGGACTCTGCGAGCGCACGCCGGGGGCTCTAACACCAAGACCCGGTGTGCGACCTCGCACCACCCGGCGTGGCTTTAATGGCCGCGGGACAATCGCCATCGCCAGCCGGGGGCTTTGACTTTGACTCTGACTCTGACATCGGGGGGGGAGAGTGCAGTGGAGAGATAAGTTTTTTTTTGGCCTTCCATCACTGCAATGTGATGGATGTTTATGTAAAATGTAAATTATGTTGTGTCTGGGGTCTATTTGTTTGTAATGTATGGCTGCAGAAACGGCATTTCGTTTGGACCTCAAGGGGTCCAAATGACAATTAAATTGACTCTCTCTCTCTCTGACTCTCTCTTGACTCTCTCTCTCTCTCTCTGTATTTAGCTCAGGATTCCACACCAGCGATGATAATCCGCTGCCTGCAATCAATGGGCTCGAGGGGCTACAAGCAATTGCACATAAGGTCATACGTGGTAGGAGTAGAATTAGGCCATTCAACCCATCAAGCCTACTCCGCCATTCAATCATGGCTGATTTATCTCTCCCTCCTAACCACATTCTCCCAATAACCCCTAACACCCGCACTAATCAAGAATCTATCCATCTCTGCCGTTAAAAATTAATTGGCCTCAACAGCCTTCTGTGGCAAAGAATTCCACAGATTCACCACCCTCCGACTAAAGAAATCCCTTTTCATCTCCTTCCTAAACGAATGTCTTTTCATTCTGAGTGTGACCTCTAGTCCCAGACTCTCCCACTAGTGGAAACATCCTCCCCACATCCACTCTATCCAAACCTTTCACTATTCTGTACGTTTCAATGAGGTCTCCCCCCCCCCCCACTCATTCTTCTAAACTCCAGTGAGTACAGGCCCAGCGCCGTCAAACGCTCATATGTTAACCCACTTATTCCTGGCATCATTCCTGTAAACCTCCTCTGGGAACTCTCCAGAGCTAGTCCATCCGAAGAAAGACTGGATAGACTCGGCTTGTACCCGCTAGAATTTAGAAGATTGAGGGGGGATCTTATAGAACCTTACAAAATTCTTAAGTGGTTGGACAGGCTAGATGCAGGAAGATTGTTCCCGATGTTGGGGAAGTCCAGGACAAGGGGTCACAGTTTAAGGATAAAGGGGAAATCCTTTAGGACCGAGATGAGATAAACATTTTTCACACAGAGAGTAGTAAATCTCTGGAACTCTCTGCCACAGAAGGTAGTTGAGGCCAGTTCATTGGCTATATTTAAGAGGGAGTTAGATGTGGCCCTTGTGGCTAAAGGGATCAGGGGGTATGGAGAGAAGGCAGGTACAGGATACTGAGTTGGATGATCAGCCTTGATCATAATGAATGGCGGTGCAGGCTCAAAGGGCCGAATGGCCTACTCCTGCACCTATTTTCTATGTTTCTATCCTTCCTCAGTTATGGTGTCCAAAACTGCTTACAATACTCCAAATGCGGCTTTATAGAGCCTCAGCATTACATCCCTGTTTTTTGTATTCTAGCCTTTATCTTGAAATAAATGCTGGCATTGCGTTTGCTTTCCTTACTACAGATTCGACCGGCAAATTAACTTTTTGGGAATCCTACACCAGCACTCCCAAGTCCCTTTGCACCCGATTTCTGGATTCTCTCCCCATTTAGAAAAAGACTGCGCCCTTAATCCTACCACCAAAATGCATCTCCACACTTTGCTACGTTGTATTCCATCTGCCACTTCTCTGCCCATTCTCCCGACCTGTCCAAGTCCTTCTGCAGGGTCCCTGCTCTCTCTACACTACCTGCCCTTCCACCTATTTTCAGGTCGTCCACAAACCTGGCCATTGAGCCCTCAATCCCCTCAGCCGAATCATCAATTCATAACGGCTGCAGCGACCGTCATCAGCTCACCTGCTCGCAGCAGTGACGGCTCACGGCTGCCCTGTAGTTCATCTGAGCCCAAAGGTCGAGCCGGAGTTTGAGGAAATTCGGGACCAGCTTCCGCCAGTTCTCGCCGAGCGCCCACGGGAAGATTTCGTACTTGTACTGCTCCTCATCCTCTTCCATGTCGTTCGCCAGGTACCTGCGGGAGAGAGCGGATTACAACGGGCTGCTGACGTTTCAGAGGGGCACATGTTCATAGGTTCTAGGAGCAGAATTAGGTCACTGAACAAGTGAGTAAAGGGCCTGTCCACTTGGGCGACCTAATCCGCGACTTATAGTCGCAGCATGGTCGACACGAGGTCGTAGGAGGTGTTCGTAACTCTCCTTCATGCTCGAGAGTGGTGTCCTCGTCCTCAAGGCCTCAGCTAGGTCACGGCGTTTTTTTCAAAGTTAAAAAATGCCCGCAGTAAAAAAAGGTCGCCATGGGAAAAATCGACACGTTTTTTTACTCGTAGGTTTAGTCGTAGTAGGTTGTAGTAGATCAGCATGTTAGTCGAAGGTAATCGAGGGTAGTCGCAGATAGTCTTCATCATTGTCGAAGGGATCGAAGGAGGTCGTCTTCACTCTCCACTATTCGGTGTCCAATTTTCCCCAAAGTTAGTTGCAGCTAGTCTTCAGGATAGTCGAAGGAGGTTTTCTACATAGTTGAAGGAGGTCTTCAACATGACTTTTTTAAAACTCTTCTAAACTCGCCAATTAGGCCGCCCAAGTGGGTGAATACTTTATTGTCAGGTCACAGTGAGATTCTTTGTTTTACATACCCGATGTATGCAGAGTCACTACATAAACGACGTTGACAAAGTATCCTGCAGCCAGACCCCCCCCCCACGTTAGGTCCTCCTTTGTTTCCCCCCCACGGCAGATCAACCACACCGACCCATCACGTCTACTCCGCCATTCAACAATGGCTGATCTATCTCTCCCTCTCAATCCCATTCTCCTGCCTCCTCCCCATAACCCCCGACACCCTTATTAATCAACATTCTGTCAATCTCCACCTTAAAAAAAATTTCCATTGACTCGGTCTCGACCCGAAACGTCACCCATTCCGTTTCTCCAGAGGTGCTGCCTGTCCCGCTGAGTTACTCCCGCATTTTGTGTCTATCTTTGGTTTGAAGCAGCATCTGCATTTCCTCCCTGCACCAAGGTTTAAATGCTCAAAAATTATATTTGAGTTTGACTTGATGAATGAATAAGTTTATGGCCAAGTATTCAAATACAAGGAATTTGCCTTGGTGCTCTGCCCGCAAGTGACATAGTGACAGTTAGGAATGACACATAAAACATTAAACATTAATAATAAAACACTATTGATTAAACATGTGAGGGGATTGTATTTATGTGCAGTATTATCAGATTGGATAGCAAGCAAAACAAAGCTTTTCTCTGTACCTCGTTGCAATTGCCAATTATAAACCGGTCCCTAAAATGGCGGGCTTGCCTCTGCAATGGGAGCCGAGCTCCACCTGCCAGCGCTCACACATTGTGTACTTACAGTGCCACAAAGAAGTTCATCCTCGAGTATTCACTTGTGTGAAGGACTGCCCGTTTGAAGTAAGTCAGGACCATGGCCATCAAATACTGAAAGAGAACAGGGCTGTCAGATATTGAGTGCAGGAAAGAATTGCAGATGCTGGTTTAAATCAGACAGACACAAAATGCTGGAGTAACTCAGCGGGACAGGCAGCATCTCTGGAGAGAAGGAATGGGTGACGTTTCGGGTCTGAAGGGACAAAACGTCACCCATTCCTTCTCTCCAGAGATGCTGCCTGTCCCGCTGGGTTACTCCAACATTTTGTGTCCATCTTCGGCCAGAACTGACCTCTTCCCTATATTCTTAATGAACTATTAGATTTACTAACAATTACCTTGTCTGCAATTCTACAGCAACTGTCCATCCACAGGAAGTCCTGAATCACCTCATCATCTGCAAGTGACAGCGGTGTGGTTAGAGTACAACAGTAATCGCTGATCAACAGAGATTTGAAGCAGAACATTAAACCTGTTAGATGACCCACGGGGAACATCAATCAACACCAACCTCCGAGTGCCAGACTTCAGAAGAGTAAGAATCCAGCGCAGCAAACACCAATGTGCGGGATGGTGACACAGCGGTAGAGTTGCTGCCTTACGGAGCCAGGTGCTGTCTGTACGGAGTTTGTACATTCTCCCAGTGACCTACATGGGTTTTCCCCAAAGACTCCTTGGTTTCCCTCCCCACACTCCAAAGACGTACAGGTTTGTAGGTTAATTGTCCCTAGTGTGTGTAGGGTCGTGTCAATGTGCAGGGATCGCTGGTCAGTGTGGACTCGGTGGGATGAAGGGCCTGTTTCCGCGCTGTATCTCTAAACTAAACTAAAATTGAGAGGAATAAGGAATTGACCCAACATACCAAGCAGCTTAAGGAAGGCGTCCAACTCTTGGTGTTTTATTACAAACGGAGGCTCTTTTGAGAGTTTTGACATCTTGCTGCCTTCCCCTTCACCCCTCTCGTGCAACCTCTGCTTCCGAGGCACCAAATCCCGGCTCTGACGCGACAATTTCGAAACACCTGGCTTCACCTGGATGGTGACCGAGGAGTGATTCTGTGCGCGGGTCTGGTGGTGCCTCATGATGGTAAACGAAAGCAGTCAGGGGTGGTCTGTGAGGAAGAGAAGCGACATCATGTCACGATTGCAGTTCTCGAGCCAGAGCGATACAGTGTGGAAACAGGCCCTTCGGCCCAACATGCCCCAGCTACACTAGTCCCATCCGCCCGCGTTTGGTCCATATCCCTCCAAACCTGTCCAACTGCTTCTTGAACATTGGGATAGTCCCAGCTTCAACTACCGTCTCTGGCAGCTCGTTCCATACACTAATCACCCTTTGTGTGAAAAGGTTACCCCCTCAGATTCCTATTAAATCTTTTCCCCTTCACCTTAAACCTATGTCCTCTGGTCCCCGATTCACCTACTCTGGGCATCTCCCCGATCTATACCTCTCATGATTTTGATACATCTCAATAAGATCACCCCTCATCCTCCTGCGCTCCAGGGAATAGAGTTCCTTCCTACTCAACCTCTCCCTGTAGCTCAGACCCTGTAGTTTCCAGCTTGACAACATCTTTAAACACAATACTCTGAATGCCGTCTCACCACCGTCTTATACAACGGCAACATGACCTCCCAACTTCCATACTCAATACTCTGACTGATGAAGGCCAAGAACCAGGCACCCGCAATCCTATATCAATCTGCTCTACAACATTCCCTAGAGGCCTACCATTCACTGTGTAGGTCCTGCCCATGTTAGACTTCTCAAAATGCAATACCTCACATTTCGCTATTAAATTCCATCAACCACTCCTCAGCCCACCTGACAAATCGACCAATGTTTCACAACCAACTTTTCACTATCTGTAACTCAGCTACAGTTACAGCTCCTTCGTTCAGCAAAGCAAAGTGTAGACTATGTGGAAAGTACCAAGCGTTGGAGGAATTCAGTGGGTTAGGCAGCATTTGTGGAGGGAATGAACAGACAAAAGTGAAATAGTACAGCTAGTCCATGGGAAGGAACTGCAGATGCTGGTTTAAACCGAAGATAGACAAAAAGCTGGAGTAACTCAGTGGATCAGAGCATCTCTGGAGCAAAGGCATAGGTTGGACCCTTCTTCAGACAGAGAGTCAGGGGGAAAAAAGGTATAACTCGTTATCAACTACCCCTCAGCCACAATTCCTTGATCATCGTCTGCTTTCCAGGTGCGGCAGAGGTTCACCTGCACCTCCTCCAATCTCATCTATTGCATCCACTGCTCTAGGTGTCAGCTGCTCTACATCGGTGAGACGAAGCTTCGCCCAACACCTCCGCTCGGTTCTCAATGACCAAACTCAACCCCCCCCTCCCATTTCCAAATCCGACTTTCTGTCCTGGGCCTCCTCCATGCCAGAGTGAGGACCACCGTAAATTGGAGCAGCACCTCATATTTCGCTTGGGCAGTCTGCACCCCAGCGGTATGATCATTGACTTCTCTAATTTCAGGTAGTCCCTACTTTCCCCTCCCCTTCTCAGCTCACCCTCAGCCCACTGGCCCCTCCTCTTCCTTTCTTCTTCCCGCCCCCCCGACCCTCACATCAGTCTGAAGAAGGGTTTCGACCCGAAACTTCGCCCATTTCCTTCGCTCCACAGATGCTGCCTCACTCGCTGAGTTTCTCCAGTATTTTTGTCTACCTTCAATTTTCCAGCATCTGCAGTTCATTCATAAACATTTTGTCTGCTTTGATCTGTTCTTTTCACATCTTACATGCTCTTTGAACGCTTCAAAATCTCTAATTTCCCTTTCCCCCTGACTCTCAGTCTGAAGCAGAGTCCCGACCCGAAAAGTCACCCATTCCTTCTCTCCAGAGATACTGCCTGACCCGCTGAGTTACTGCGGCATTTTGCGGTTGTTTTCGGTGTAAAACAGCATTTGCAGTTCCTTCCTGTTGGACAGGCTGGATGCAGGAAGATTGTTCCCGATGTTAAGGAAGTCCAGGACACGGGGTCACAGCTTAAGGATAAGGGGGGGAAATCCTTTAAAACCGAGATGAGAAGAACTTTTTTCACACAGAGAGTGGTGAATCTCTGGAACTCTCTGCCACAGAGGGTAGTTGAGGCCAGTTCATTGGCTATATTTAAGAGGGAGTTAGATGTGGCCCTTGTGGCTAAGGGGATCAGGGGGTATGGAGAGAAGGCAGGTACGGGATACTGAGTTGGATGATCAGCCATGATCACATTGAATGGCGGTGCAGGCTTGAAGGGCCGAATGGCCTACTCCTGCACCTAATTTCTATGTTTCTATGTTTTCTACACAGCGAAGGAAGTTTTTCACTGTAGGGGGAGAAAGTTGGAAAAGAGAGGCGGGGGTGCCTGGTAAGTGATAGGTGGATACAGGAAAGGTGGGATAGATTGTAGATGGGTGGAGTAAGGGACAAAACTGGAGTCAAAAGGGCGGCAGATAAAACGTAATTGATAAACGCCAGATAAATGTAAAGTCATAGGGAGTGACATAAATGGAAGGGGAGCAGGGCAGGGGGGGGGAAATAGGGGCACGATAATGGGAAAATTGCCGGCACAAATGAGAGGGAAGGGAACAAAAGGCAGAGGATAGGAAGAGTATGTGTAAGAAGGAACTGCAGATGCTGGAAAATCAAAGGTAGACAAAAAATGCTGGATAAACACAGCGGGCGAGGCAGCATCTATGGAGCGAAGGAAATAGGCAACGTTTCGGGTCAAAACAAGAGGAAGCAGGATTCTACTCAGTTGAAGGATTTTGTACACCTCTATAAGATCGCCCCTCATCCTCCTGCGCTCCAAGGAATAGAGACCCAGCTCAACCTCTCCCTGTAGCTCACACCCTCTAGTCCTGGCTACATCCTCGTAAATCCTAGTCTGAAGAAGGGTCCCCCCCCCCCCCCTATTCCTTCTCTCCAGACGTGCTGCCTGTCCCTCTGAGTTACTCCAGCTTTTAAATCAGCACCTGTAAGTGTAAATCTTGCCCCGGTCCACACTCAACCCTTGCAAGATTTTGCAGCATCTGGTGCATTTTTTTGCTTTGGGTGGAAATGGGACAAAGCTGCTTTCTTTCTCCCTCTCTCTCTGTCTGTCTCACTCAGAAATGTTAGAAATGTTTGAATGCTGCACTGACTGGCTGACATTTTAAATTTCGTTGTACATGGTTCATGTTACAATGACAATAAAGAAACTATTCTATTCTATTCTATTCTATTCTATTCTATTCACTCACTCACTCACTGTGAGGAAGGTGCAGTGGGACCCACACAGTCCCCACACAAGGTATGAGCACCTCCACCCCGCATCCCACAGCATCAGCACCCATTCCCCTTCCCTTCCCTCCTCATTGTCCATCCTCCATCAATGCCCCCTGGCTCGGCTTGGCTTGTAGGCCGCGGGCGGGCGGGCTGGACGCCCTCATCGCCATCAGCTGACGGCCGCTCTCACCTGAAGGAGGGGAAGGCGGGAGGCACGTGCCGCACCTGGACCCTTTCCCCCCCCCCTCCCCCCCCCCCCCCCCTTAATACTGGCTGCGTCACAGCCCCCCCCCCTCCCGCGCCCCGCCCCCTGACGTCATCGCCCCGCCTCCATGCCCACCACTCACGCGTCACCGCCCCCCCTAACCACGCCCCCTAACAGGACGGCCCGCCCCTATTTTACGTCATCGCCCCGCCTCCACGCCCACCACTCACGCGTCACCGCCCCTAACCACGCCCCCTAGAGGACGCCCCCCCCGCCCCTACTTTGACGTCACCACCCTCATACTCTACGCCCCGCCTCTACGTTCACACCGTCCCCTAACACACGCCCTCTAGGAGGGCGCCCCGCCCCTACTTATACGTCATCGCCCCGCCTCTACGTCCACCACTCACGCGTCACCGCCCCTAAACCCGCCCCCTAGTAGGGCGCCCCGCCCCTGCTATACGTCACCGCCCTTATACGTCAACGCCCCGCCTCTATGTCCACCGTCACTCCTCTAGGAGGGCGTCACCGCCCCTACAGGAGGGTCGCCCCGCCCCGTACTCGTACGTGTCATCGCCCCGCCCCCACGCCTCTACGCCCCTGTTACGTCATCGCCCCGCCTCCCACACTCACGCGTCACCGCCCCTAAACCCGCCCCTACTCATACGTCACCGCCCTTATACGTCATCGCCCCGCCTCCACGTCCACCGCTCAAGCGTCCCGCCCCCCAGGAGGGCGCCCCGCCCCCTACTCGTACGTCATCGCCCCGCCCCCACGCCTCTACGTCGCGCTGCTCCTCCTCGTCCCCCACGTCTTCAGTCTCTCCAGAATTTTTGTCCGCCCATTTCCTCCCCGCCCTCACGTCACGGACCCAGCCCTCGCCCCCCCCAATAGGGCGCCCCCCCCCGCCATCGCCTCCCCTGCGTCACCGCCCCAACGACCCCTTTACGCCCTCACGCTCGCCCCCACCCCTTTACGTCAGCTCCCGCCCAGCCAGCCAGCCAGCCCCGCCTTCACTCCGGCGCCCAGCCCCGCCCCTCCCACGCCACGCGTAACCCCCTTCCCCCCGCCAACCCAACCCGTGGGCCTTGGCGTGGCGTCGTTGCCTAGGAAACCGGCCTGGGGCGAATGCCCTGATTATTTGTTCGTATTAAAAAAAATAGTGTCGTTTGCAACGTTTTTTATTTGTTGTTTAGTTGTATTTTGGGGGCGGGGGGAGGGTTGAAGGGGTGTTAATGTTGTTCTGAAAGCAACGAGGTGTGATCGGATTGGTCCAAGTACTCACACGTCCGCGGCTGCTGATTGGTGGGGAGACCACGTGGGGACGGGACGGGGCGGCATTGATTGGTCGGTCCGGCCGCCGCAGGGGTGGCTGCCGATTGGTGGGGCGGCCGAGAGGGTTGTCGTTGATTGGCCGGCCTGGCACGGGGCGGCGGTGATTGGCCGGGGCTGGAGACGGAATGCTGATCGCTGGGGAGCCCACGTGGGGTACTGAGCGGCGTTGATTGGCCGGGCAGGGTGGGGGGCGGCGGTGATTGGCCGGGCACGGGTCGGCGGTGATTGGCCGGGGCTGGAGACGGATGCTGATTGGTGGGGAGCCCACGTGGGGTACTGAGCGGCGTTGATTGGCCGGGACAACCGGGGGGGCGGCTTTGATTGGCGGAGACTGCCGATGCACGGAGCGGCGGTGATTGGCCGGGGCTAGAGACGGATGCTGATTGGTGGGGTCCGGCGGGGCGGGGCGGCGTTGATTGGCCCGGCCGGCCTGTGGGCGGGGCTGGCGGGGGTGGGGGGAGGGGGAGGGGAGGAGCCGGCGGACAGAGGCGGCGCCGCCAATGGGCAGAGGCCACGGGCTCGCTTGTGGGGAGTTGTGGCGCAAACGTTGGAGGGGGTTTGCGGGGAGGAAGAGGAGGCGGGTCGGCCCGAGAGGAGGTAACGTCGCGGCTGTCGGGAGGGGTGGGGTGGCGGGGGCAAGGCGAAGCCCCTACAACTCGGGGGTGAGGAGGTGAGGGAGGGAGAGGAGAGGGGAGAGGAGGAGGGGGTAAGAGAGGGGGGTTGAGAGGGAGGTGAGAGGAGGAGGGGGGTGAGGGGTGAGAGGAGGAGGGGGGTGAGAGGAGGAGGAGGGGGGTGAGGGGAGGAGGAGAGGAGGAGGAGGAGGGGGGTGAGAGGAGGAGAGGGAGGAGGGGAGCGAGGGGGGAGGAAGAGGGGGGGGAGAGGAGGGGGGGAGAGGTGGGGAGGAGGGAGGAGGAGGAGGGGAGAGAGAGGATGAGAGGGAGGAGGGGAGGAGAGGGTGGGAGAGAGAGGAGGAGGGGGTGAGGGGAGGGGAGGAGGAGGAGAGAGGAGGGGGTGAGAGGAGGAGGAGAGAGGTGGAGGTGAGAGGAGGGGAGGGGAGGTGAGAGGAGGAGGAGGGGGGAGAGGAGGAGGGGAGGGTCGGAGAGGAGGAGAGGGTGGGGGAGGGGGTGAGAGAGGATGGGGGTGAGAGGAGGAGGGGGGGAGAGGAGGAGAGGGGGTGAGAGGGGGAGGGAGGTGGAGGAGAGGGGAGGGGGTGAGAGGAGGAGGAGGTGGGAGGAGGGAGAGGAGGGGGGGAGGATGGGAGGGAGAGGTGGGGAGAGGGGGAGTGAATGAGGAGAGTGAGGAGGGAGGGAGAGGGGGGAGAGGGGGGGGGGAGGGGAGGAGAGGGTGGGGAGGAGGGAGGGGGGAGTGGGGAGGGGGGAGGGAGGGAGGAGGTGAGAGGAGGAGGGGGAGGAGAGGAGGAGGAGGAGGTTCGGAGGAGGAGGAGGAAGGGGGTGAGAGGTGGGAGGAGGGGGTGAGAGGAGGAGGAGGGGGGTGAAGGAGGGAGGAGGGAGGGGAGGAGGGAGGAGGAGGAGGAGGGGGAGGAGGGGAGGGATGGGGAGGAGGGGGTGAGAGGAGGAGGGGGGGTGAGGAGGAGGAGGGGGGGAGGGGGTGAGAAGGGGGAGGGGAGAGGGAGAAGGGGGAGGGGGGAGGAGGGGGTGGGGAGGAGGGAGGGAGGGGTGGGGAGGAGGAGGAGGGGGGTGAGGAGAGGGTGGGGAGGGAGGGGGGAGGAGGGGGGGGGGAGGAGGAGGAGGGGGGGGGGAGAGGAGAAGAGAGGGGGAGGGGTGAGAGGGAGGGAGGAGAGGGGGAGGAGGAGGGGGTGAGAGAACCGGGGAGGGTGAGAGGAGGGAGGGGGGGGGGAGGAGGAGGAGAGTGAGGGTGAGGAGGATGGAGAGGAGGGGGGTGGGGAGAGGGAGGGGGAGGGGAGAGGAGGGTGGGGAGAGGAGGGGGGGGGGGGAGAGGGGAGGGGGTGAGAGGAGGGGGGGTGAGAGGAGGGGGTGAGAGGAGGAGGGAGGAGGGAGGGGAGAGGAGGAGAGGGGGGGGAGAGAGGGGGGGAGGGGGTGGGGGAGAGGAGGGAGAGGAGGTGAAGGGGGACGTAGAAGGAGGGAGAGAAGAAGGGGGGGGTGAAGAAAGGGGTGAGAGTTTGGAGAGGGGGAGGGAGGGAGGCTAGAGAGGGGGGGAGTAGGGTATGGGAAGGGAGAGGGAGGAGAGAGAGATTGAGAGGAGGGGGAGGAGGAGAGAGAGAGAGGGGGGGGGAGAGGGGGGAGAGGAGAGGGGGAGGGGGAGAGGGGGAGGGAAGGGAGAGAGAGAGAGAAGGAGGGAGGGAAGGGGGGGGGGGGGACCGTCTGTCCGGGGAGAGAGAGGGATTCCCAGGGAGGGAAACAATAGAGCCCCCTGACACACCGTGGAGGGGGGGGGGGGGGGGGGGGTGGGGGGGGGGACAAGTAAAAGGGACGGACGCCTCGACCGGAAGTGAGGGGTTGAAGCTGTCCCTTCCCTCTCTCTGGGGGGTTGGCGCAGCCGCCGGGGGAACCGATCAGGGGAGGGAGGTGGAGGGCGAAGGAGGGGGTGGGGAGTGGTGGAGGTGGAGGACTGGCGAGAGTGGGGGGAGAGGGTGGAAGAGGAAGGGGGGAGGGAGAGAGGGGGGGGGGGGGGAGATGGGGGGGGGAGAGGAGGAGAGAGAGGAAGAGGGGAGGGAGGGGTAGAAGAGAGGGGAGGGGGGTGGGGAGGGGAGAGAGAGGGGGGAGTAGGGCTGGGGGTGGGGAGGTGAAGTGGGGAGGGGAGAGAGGGGTGGGGTAGGGAGGAGGGGAAGAGAGAGGGGGGGGGGTAGTGAGGGAGAGAGAGGGGAGAGGGGGTGGTGGAGGTGGCAAGATGGACCTTGTGGGGTGGAGTGGGGGGGTGGAAGGGTAAGGGGGGAGGGGGAAGAGAGTGGTGGGGGGGGGGGGAGAGGGGAAGAGGGAGGAGGGGGTAGGGGGGAGAGGGGAGGGTGGGGGGAGGGGAAGAGAGAGGGGGTGGAGGGAGGGGAGAGGAGAGGGGAATGGTTAGAGGAGGGGAGAGAGGGGGGGGGAGGGGGAAGAGAGAGGGGGGGGGGGGGAGGGGAGGGGGAGGGGGTGGGGGTAGGGGAAGGAGGGAGAGCAGAGTGGGGGTGGGGGTAGGGGAAGAGAGAGAGGGAGGGGGAGAGAGAGAGAGGGGGGGGGGGGAAGAAGGGAGGGGGGAGGGGAAGAGGGAGGGGAGGGAGAGAGGGAGGGGAGGGGGGAGAGGGGGGGGGGGAGAGGGAGGGGGGGTGGGGAGGGAAAAGAGAGGGGAGGTGAGGAGGGGAAGAGAGGGGGTGGGGAGGGGAAGAGAGGGGGGGAGTAGAGAGAGGGGGGAGGACGAGAGAGGGAGAGGGAGGGAGGGAGGAGAGAGAGGGGGGTGGGGAGGGGAGAAGGGGAAGAGAGGAGAGGGGAGGAAGGGAGAAGAGGGAGAGGAGGGAAGAGAGGGGGAGAGGGGGGAGGGGGAGAGGGAGAGAGGGAGGGAGGGGGGAGGGGAAGAGAAGGGGTGGGGGGGGAGGAGAGGGAGGGGGAGGGGGGGGGAAGGGGAAGAGAGGGGGGGGGAGGGGTAGGGGGGGGAGAGGGGGAGGGAGGGGAAGAGAGGGGGGGGGCGGGGTAGGGGAGAGAGAGAGGGGGAGGGAGGGGGGAGAGGGATCAGAGGGAGGGGAAGAGAGAGGGGGGAGGGAGGGGGAAGAGAGAGGGGGTGGGGGAGGGGGAGGAGAGGGGGGTAGGGAAGGTAGGGGGAGGGAGAGGGGTGGGGAAGAGGGAGAGAGGAGTGGAGGGGAGGGAGAGGGGGAGGTGGAGGGGAGAGGGGGTGGGGGTTGGGGAGGGAGTGGAGGGGGAGAGGGGGGGAGGGAGAGGAGGGGAGGAGAGGGGGGAAGGGAGAGGGGGGAAGAGGGGAGAAGGAGAGGAGAGGGGGAGAGGGGGAGGGGAGGAGGGGGAGGGGAGAGGGAGAGGGAGAGGGAGGAGAGGGGGGAGGAGGAGGAGGAGGGAGGGGAGGGGAGGAGGGGGAGGGGGGAAGGGAGGGGAGAGGGGGGAGGCGGGCGGGGGGGAGAGGGGGGAGAGGGGAAGAAGAGGGGAGGCAGAGGGGGAGGGAGAGGGGAGAGAGGGGGAGGGGGGAGGGGGAGGGGAAGAGAGGGGGAGAGGGGAGGGGAAGAGAGGGGGGGTGGGGAGGGGGAGAGAGGGGGGTAGGAGAGGGAGAGGGAGAGCGGGGGAAGGGGGGGGAGGGGGAGGGGGGGAGGGAGAGAGGGAGGGGAGGAGGGGGGGGGGAGGGGAAGGGAGGGGACGGGGGGAGGGAGACAGAGATAGAGAGAGAGAGAGAAAGAGGGAGAGACAGGGGGGAGAGGGGGATGAGGGGAGAGAGAAAGATGGAGAGCGAGAGAGGAGGATGGGGAGAGAGAGAGAAGGGGACAGGGAGAAGGAGAGAGGGGGAGGGGAGAGAGAGGGTGGGGGTAGGGGAGAGAAAGGGAGGGGGGGGGGAGAGAGTGGGTGGGGGGGGGAAGAGAGGGGGGTAGAGGGAGGGGAAGAGAAGGGAGGGGTGAGGGGAGGGGAAGAGGGGGAGGGGGTGGGGAGAGGGAGAGAGGGGAGAGAGGGAGGGGAGAGGAGGAGGGGAGTAGGGTGGGGTAGGGAGGGAAGAGGGAGGGGAAGAGAGAGGGGGTGGGGGGTAGTGAGGGAAAGAGAGGGGCTGGTGGAGGGGAGGTCTGTCGCTTAACACGGTGTACAAGGGGGGCAGAGAGGGGGTGGTGAAGTGAGGGTACCGGGGCAGGGAGGAGAAGAGGGGTGTGGTGGTGAGGTCGGCCACTTAAGAGGGTGGACGAAGGGAGCAGAAGGATGGTGAAGAGGGACAAGGGAGAGAGAGGAGAGGGGGGGAGGGGAGGTGAGGAAGGGGGAGGGGGGAAGGGAGAGAAGGAGGGGAGCGAGAGGCGACGGTGTTGGGGGAGAGGCTAGGGTGTGGACGGGAGGAAGGGACGGAGGGAGAGGAGATAGGGTGGTGAGGGGGGGGGGGAGACTTGCTGCCTGTGTGGAGTTTGCTTGTTCTCCCTGTGTCTGTATGGGTCCATCCCGAGTGCTTTGTGTTCCTCCCACATCCCGGAGTGCCAGTGTGGGCGGGTAGATTGATTGGCCCTCTGTAAATTACCGCAACTGTTTTGGTAGTGGACGAATAAGTGGGCTAACAGAACTAATGTGAACGGCTGATCGATGGGCAAGTATGGACTCGGTGGGCCGAAGGGTCTGTTTCCATGCTGTATCTTTTCATGAAAACAATGATATTCCTGGTTCTATCCCCCTCTTGGACCAAAGGTCAACTGTGGGCTGGTCACGCCTTGCTCCAGTGCCTGAGAAGGTGGAGGGGTGGGTGAGTGAGAGGGAATAGAGAGCTGGCTGAGGGGTGGGAAGGAGACAGGGCTATGGGGAGGAGGCATGGGGGTTAGGAGGGAGAGATAGATTTAGTTTTAGAGATACAGTGTGTGGGAACAGTCCCCTCGGCCCACTGAGTAAGCGCCGAGCAGTGATCCCTGCACACTAACACTATCCTACACATACACACACACACATACTAGGGACAATTTACAATTGTACCATGCCAATTAACCTGCAAACCTGCACGTCTTTGGAATATGGGAGGAGGCCGGAGAAAAGCCGCGCAGGTCGCGGGGAGAACGCTCTAACTCCGTACAGACAACACCCGTGGTCAGGATCGAACCCGTGTCCCAGGTGCTGTAAGACAGCAACTCTACTGCCGTGCCGCCCCTTAATCAGGCCTAATTCCGCTCCTATCAAGGTTAATTCCCCAGTGAGACCACACCTGGGGTATTGTGTGCAGTTTTGGTCCCCTAATTTGAGGAAGGACATTCTTGCTATTGAGGGGGTACAGCGTAGGTTCACCAGGTTAATTCACGGGATGGCGGGACTGTCATATGCTGAGAGAATGGAGCGGCTGGGCTTGTACACTCTGTGGAGTTTAGAAGGATGAGAGGGGATCTTATTGAAACGTATAAGATTATTAAGGGTTTGGACTCGCTAGAGGCGGGAAACATGTTCCCGACGTTGGGGGAGTCCAGAACCAGGGGCCAGAACACAGTTTGAGAATTATATCTACTATAAATTCAAATTCACACATGCACTGACTACACCGCCCAACACAGACTTCCATCTGTATATATGTATGTGGCGCCACAGAATTTGTGCACCTATTCCCCCCCCCCCCCCCCCATCTCCCTTCTGTTTTTTGTTTTTTCTGTTTCTTGTTTTTTGTGCTAAATTGTATGAATGCACTGAGTACGAGCAGCTTTCAGTTTCACTGTACATGTATAGTGACAATAAATGGCATATCATAAGAGGTAAGCCATTTAGAACGTAGACGATGAAACACTTCTTCACACAGAGTTGTGAGTCTGTGGCATTCTCTGCCTCAGAGGGCGGTGGAGGCCAGTTCTCTGGATACTTTCAAGAGAGAGCTAGATCGGGCTCTTAAAGATAGCGGAGTCAGGGGATATGGGGAGAAGGCAGGAACTGGGTACTGATTGGGGATGATCAGCCATGATCACATTGAATGGCGGTGCTGGCTTGAAGGGCCGAATGGCCCTACTCCTGCGTCTATTGTCTATAATCTCTCTTTTATCTTCCTTTTTTTTTGTAGTTTTGTGGTGAGCCGAGGAGAGGCGGCGAGACCCGACTGCCCGGTGGTGGGACTAGCACCTGAGGCGGGCGACGGGGACGACACGAGTGCGCTCACGCACCGCGGGCCGAGCCGGTTGGTCGTATTTCTTCCACCGTCCAGTTCCGGGGGGCCTCGCTCTCCCGGCGTCCCGCCAGCAAGCTGTTTCCCGCGGGGAGGCACGAGATGGCCCGATCCATGTTGGCGACGGCCACCAGCCTGGTGCTCACCACCACCGTGGTCACCCACGCCTACTATCTCAAGCGCCAGTTCTACCCCACTGTGGTCTACCTCACCAAGTCCAGCCCCAGCATGGCTGTAAGTATTGGGGGTGTGTGGGGGGGGGGGTGAATGGGGGGGTTGCCCAGAGAGCTGTGCCGAACTATCTGCCTCTTTGGTGACCCTTAGACTCAGCTGGCTTTACCTTGCACTCAACGTTATTCCCTTATTGTAGTGTATTTGGGTGATACAGGAGTAAACTAACAAGTTACTTTATTGCAGGATGCCACCTTGAGTCTCCCCTAGCACATGTGTCCGCTCGCACAAGACATGACATATGCTAATTATATTACATACATCACACTGCTCCCCCTTTAACTTGGAGGCAGGTAACACCATTTACATTGTATGCATTACACTTATCATATATCCAAGTTCAAGTGAGTTTATTGTCATGTGTCCCTGATAGGACAATGAAATTCTTGCTTTGCTTCAGCACAAGTCAAGTCAAGTTTATTTGTCACATACACATACGAGATGTGCAGTGAAATGAAAGTGGCAATGCTCGCGGACTTTTGTGCAAAAGACAAACAACAAAACAACCAAACAAATTATAAACACAATCATAACACACATATTCTTTTACATAATAAATAATAGAAGGAAAAACGTTCTGTTTAGTTAGTCCCTGGTGAGAAAGGCGTTTACAGTCCGAATTGCCTCTGGGAAGAAACTCCTTCTCAACCTCTCCGTTCTCACTGCATGGCAACGGAGGCGTTTGCCTGACCGTAGCGGCTGGAACAGTCCGTTGCAGGCGTAGAAGGAGGTCTCTCATGATTTTGTTTGCTCTGGAGTTGCACCTCCTGTTGTATAGTTCCTGCAGGGGGGTGAGTGAAGTTCCCATAGTGCGTTCGGCCGAACGCACTACTCTCTGCAGAGCCTTCTTGTCCTTGGCAGAGAAATTCCCGAACCAGATGGTAATGTTCCCGGACAAGATGCTTTCCACCGCCGCTGCGTAGAAGAAGCCGAGCAACAGAACATGCTAGGCATTGACTACAGAACAGATCAGTGTGTCCATTTATCCGTATACTGATTGTAATTTTGTGGTGCCAAGAATGCCAATCTCGTGCCAGGAAGCGAGCGGGCAAGATCATCTCTGTCCCCTCTCTCCCTGGCCACAAACTCTTCGAATCACTTCCCTCTGGAAGGCGACTCCAGACTGTCAAAGCTGCCACAGCCAGACATAAAAACAGTTTTTATCCACGAGTAGTTGTTCTACTCAACAGCCAGAGATCTGTAGCCTCCCTTTGATCTGGTATTTTGTTGGTTCACCTGCTTGGTGTTTTATCATTAATGTTTTATTATTATCAATGTTTAGTGTTTTCCGAGTCATTCGTAACTGTCACTGTATGTCATGTTGTTACTTGTGGGCGGAGCACCAAGGCAAATTCCTTGTATGTGAATACTTGGCCGATAAACTTACTTAAAATTCTGAATCCTGTGGCGTCAGCTGATACACAGACCACTTATGGTCGAACCCTCGTCAGTAGCTACAAGAGCTGCCACGTGACGTCACGGCCTAGGGGGAGTGTCCTGCTACTTAAGCTTATCTCACCTCGAGACCTAGTGAGTCAACAGGTAGCTGAGCCCGAGAGAACAACCTCGCTCAGCTACAGCAGCAATGATAATTACTTTAGTGGACCAACTTAACCGGGGGGGGGGGTCCATTCACCACGTTTAGTGCCTCTGCAATCCGACCTTTCGGTCCTGGGCCTCCTCCATGGCCAGAGTGAGGCCAGTCGTAAATTGGAGGAGCAGCACCTCATATTCCACTTGGGTAGTTTGTACCCCAGTGGTATGAACATTGACTTCTCCAATTTCAGGTAGTCCCTTTTTTCTCCTCCCCTTCCCAGCTTTCCCCAGCCCACTGTCTCCGCCTCTTCCTTTCTTCTTCCCGCCTCCCCACCCCCACATCAGTCTGAAGAAGGGTCTCGGCCCGAAACGTCGCCTATTTCCTTCGCTCCTTAGATGCTGCCTCACCCGCTGAGTTTCTCCAGCATTTGCGTCTACCTTCGATTTTTCCAGCATCTTAAACACTCGGACTATCCTTGATCAGACTCTGCTGGCTTTACCTTCCACCAAACGTTATTCCCTTATCATGTAGCTGCATACTGTAAATAGCTCGATTGTAATCATGTGTTGTCTTTCTGCTGACTGGATAGCATGCAACGAAAGCCTTTCACAGTACCTCGGTACATGTGACAATAAACTAAACTGAATTGACTGTTATATAACCATATAACAATTACAGCACGGAAACAGGCCATCTCGGCCCTTCTAGTCCATGCCGAACACTTACTCTCACCTAGTCCCATCTACCTGCACTCAGACCATAACCCTCCATTCCTTTCCCGTCCATATACCTATCCAATTTATTTTTAAATGATAAAATCGAACCTGCCTGCCTCCACCACTCCACTGGAAGCTCATTCCACACAGCTACCACTCTCTGAGTAAAGAAGATCCCCCTCATGTTACCCCTAAACTTCTGTCCCTTAATTCTCAAGTCATGTCCTCTTGTTTGAATCTTCCCTACTCTCAATGGAAAAAGCTTATCCACGTCAACTCTGTCTATCCCTCTCACCATTTTAAATAAATTGTTGGTTGATATTGTTTAGTTTTGAGATGGGGCACGGAAACAGGCCCTTCGGCCCAACAAGTCCGTGCCGATCAGCGATCCCCGCACACTAACGCTATCGCGCATGCACACACACACACACACACATGAACGAACACAATCACACACGAACGACAATTTTACCAAGCCAATTAACCTGGACTTCTTTGCATAGTGGGAGGAAACCGCAACTCCCAGGGGAAAACCCGCGCAGGTCACGGGAAGGTCTAGTGTGACCAAACGGGTCTCTGGCGCCGTGAGGCAGCAACTCCACTGCGGCGCCACCATGTCGCCCAGTTGGATTAGTAGATGCAGCATGGAAGCAGGTCCTTTGACCCACTGAGCTCGTGCTGACAATGAATCTTCCGTTCCCATGTTTAACCATATAACAATTACAGCACGGAAACAGGCCATCTCGGCCCTACAAGTCCATGCCGAACACAATTTTTTTCCCCTTAGTCCCACCTGCCTGCACTCGTACCATAACCCTCCATTCCCTTCTCATCCATATGCCTATCCAATTTATTTTTAAATGATACCAATGAACCTGCCTCCACCACTTCCACTGGGAGCTCATTCCACGCCGCTACCACTCTCTGCGTAAAGAAGTTCCCCCTCATATTACCCCTAAACTTCTGTCCCTTAATTCTGAAGTCATGCCCTCTTGTTTGAATCTTCCCTATTCTCAAAGGGAAAAGCTTGTCCACATCAACTCTGTCTATCCCTCTCATCATTTTAAAGACCTCTATCAGGTCCCCCCTTAACCTTCTGCGCTCCAGAGAATAAAGACCTAACTTATTCAACCTATCTCTGTAACTTAGTTGTTGAAACCCAGGCAACATTCTAGTAAATCTCCTCTGTACTCTCTCTATTTTGTTGACATCCTTCCTATAATTTGGCGACCAAAATTGTACCCCATACTCCAGATTTGGTCTCACCAATGCCTTGTACAATTTTAACATTACATCCCAGCTTCTATACTCAATGCTCTGATTTATAAAGGCTAGCATACCAAAAGCTTTCTTTACCACCCTATCTATTAAACTTTATCTTTAAACAAAGTAACTGCAGATGTTTTGAGCGGCACGGTGGCGCAGCAGTCGAGTTGCTGCCTTACAGCGCCAGAGACCCCGGTTCGATCCTGACTACGGGTGCTTGTCCGTACAGAGTTTGTACCTTCTTCCCGTGACCAAACCCAAACCAATTAGCAGACAAGAGAATTCGATCCAATTTGAGATTCCAGCTACCAAGATGGGTGTGTACAGCAATTCGTTCTTCCCCCGCACAATTAAAGCATGGAATAATCTTCACCCTACAATAGTTACCCAACCAGATGCAACTACATTCTTCCTTCCCAAAAACCCTTTCTGGCTTAAGTCTTCCCTCCACCACCTCCAGTTTAAATTCCAGGTGGAATATTTTGGAGGACCAAGAACCTGCGTGGGTTTTCTCCGGGTGCTCCGGTTTTCTCCCACAGACATACAGGTTTGTAGGTTAATTGGCTTGGTAAATGTAGCAATTATCCCAAGTGGGTGTAGGATAGTGTTAGTGTGCGGGGATCGCTGGTCGGCGCGGACCCGGTGGGCCGAATGGCCTGTTACCCCGCTGTATCTCAAAACTAATCTGCCTCAAAAGTATCAAAGACCCGCACCACCTCAGGCCACGCTCTCATCTCGCTGCTACCATCGGGAAGAAGGTACAAGAGCCTGAGAAGTGAGTGATGAAGAAGTTTCATGAACAGCTTCTTCAAAGCAACCATCAGGCTCTTGAACACTGCCCTCAGCAATTAGGGCCCACTATGGACTTTGATGTTGGTCTGGTTCCTATTAAATCTTTCCCCTCTCACCTGAAACCTACATCCTCTGATTCTCGATTCCACAATGCTGGATAAAAGACGAAGGTAATAAATGCTTGATCATCAAGCACAGTTTAACAGCTTAACAGTCTACCCATTCATTTATCGCGGATTATTGTTGTGAGAGGCTGATGTGTGCATATGCTCACTGGCAGTGACTGGGGAGGGATTATTTTTGATATCTCCATTTTTATTTTATTGTTTTTGTCTTGTTATAATGTTAGTATAAGTTGTTTTTTATTCGTTCTTTTCGTATGCTCTGTCTGTATCAAATCGACAACTTTGCACTTTGTTATGTCCTGAAAACTAAATCAAAAAGATTTTGATTTAAGACGAAGGTAGACAAAAATGCTGGAGAAACTCCGCGGGTGAGGCAGCATCTATGGAGTGAAGGAAATAGGCGACGTTTCGGGCCGAAACCCTTCTTCGGGCTGATGTGGGTGGGGGGGGGTAGGGGCGTGAAGAGGAAAGGAAGAGGCGGAGACAGTTCTTGTGGTTTTAGGATTGGAGGGAAGGGGGAATCACAGGCGGTGGAGGGGGGGGGGGGGGGGGGGGTGTCAGTGAGAGAGGAGGTTGTCAAACTGTCTTCAGAGAGTTTTGTGGTCACAGAAGTTGGATGTTTAACTATTTAGGAATGAAACCAAGTAGAGTTTCGTTTCAAGAGGGAGCATTCGGGGGAACTTCAGCTGTTGAAGGGACTTTACGATACGACAGCACGTTATTTATCCCAGGAGGGAAATTGGTCTGCCAATAGTCATAAAACACTAGATACATGAAATTAAAGTGATTGGTGGAGAGGAGGGAGGGGGGGGGGGGGGTCAGTCTACCCCAAGACTGAAGGGGGAGCAGTTGTACAGTTTGATAGCCACAGGGAAGAAGGATTTCCTGTGGCGTTCTGTGCTGCATCTTGGTGGAACCAGTCTATTGCTGCACAACAGGGCAGCTGGGCTTGTACACTCTACAGTTTAGAAGGATGAGAGGGAACCTTATTGAAACATACAAGGTTATTAAGGGTTGGGACCGCGTGGGTTTTCTCCGGGTCCTCTGGTTTCCTCCCACGCTCCAAAGACGCGCCAAAAGGGTTTGTAGTCTTTGGTCAAATTGTAAATTATTCCTAGTGGGTGGGATATGGTGCTGGTGCAACAGGGTGATCGCTGGTTGGCACGGAGGGGTTGGACGGGCTAGATGCAAGAAGATTGTTCCCGATGTTGGGGAAGTCCAGAACAAGGGATCACAGTTTAAGGATAAGGGGGAAGTCTTTTAGGACTGAGATGAGAAAAACATTCTTCACGCAGTGGTAAATCTGTGGAATTCTCTGCCACAGAAGGTAGTTGAGGCCACAGTTCATTGGCTATATTTAAGAGGGAGTTAGATGTGGCCCTTGTGGCTAAAGGGATCAGGGGGTATGGAGAGAAGGCAGGGATGGGATACTGAGTTGGATGATCAGCCATGATCATATTAAATGGCGGTGCAGTCTCGAAGGGCTGAATGACCTATTCCTGCACCTATTTTCTATGTTTCTATGTTGATTCATCAAAATCTAAAGTTGACTATAAAGCCATTAAATCGTCGTGAGGTTGTTGGGAGAGGATCTAGTTCACTGCGTTCTTTGGGGAAGTTTGTTCTTTGGGGACGTTTGCTCAGCTAGGTTTGTGGCTATGAGCCCACGGCATGAGAGGAGAGTTTCATCGTGTTCTCTGCGGTGACGTGGCCGATGTAGGGAGGCAGCTGGAGCCAGGCACGAAACTCAACATTCTTGCTATTGAGGGAGTGCAGCGTAGGTTCACCAGGTTAATTCCCGGGATGGCGGGACTGTCGTATGCTGAGAGAATGGAGCGGCTGTGGGCTTGTACACTCTGAAGTTTAGAAGGATGAGAGGAGATCTTATTGAAACATATAAGATTATTAAGGGTTTGGATACGCTGGAGGCAGGAAACATATTCCCGATGTTGGGGGAGTCCAGGACCAGGGGTTTGAGAATAAGGGGTAAGCCATTTAGAACAGAGACAAGTAAACACTTTTTCACACAGAGAGTGGTGAATCTGTGGAATTCTCTGCCATAGAAGGTAGTTGAGGCCAGTTCATTGGCTATATTTAAGAGGGAATTAGATGTGGCCCTTGTGGCTAAAGGGATCGGGGGGGT
Source organism: Leucoraja erinaceus (assembly GCF_028641065.1). Taxonomy (NCBI): domain Eukaryota; kingdom Metazoa; phylum Chordata; class Chondrichthyes; order Rajiformes; family Rajidae; genus Leucoraja; species Leucoraja erinaceus. The sequence continues at coordinate 137,364 of NW_026575407.1, forward strand.
ATGGAGATAAGGCAGGTACAGGATACTGAGTTGGATGATCAGCCATGATCACGTTGAATGGCGGTGCAGGCTCGAAGGGCCGAATGGCCTACTCCTGTACCATATAACCATATAACAATTGCAGCACGGAAACAGGCCATCTTGGCCCTACAAGTCCATGCCGAACAATTATTTTCCCTTAGTCCCACCTGCCTGCACTCATACCGTAACCCTCCATTCCCTTCTCATCCATATGCCTATCCAATTTATTTTTAAATGATACCAACGAACCTGCCGACACCACTTCCACTGGAAGCTCATTCCACACCGCTACCACTCTCTGAGTAAAGAAGTTCCCCTATTTTCTATGTTTCTATGCACAGTAGAGAGCATGTTGACCGGTTGCATCGTGGCTTGGTTCAGCAACTTGAGCGTCCAGGAGCGGAAAAGACTGCAGAAAGTTGTGACCACTGCCCAGTCCATCATCGGCTCTGACCTCCCCACCATCGAAGGGATCTATCGCAGTCGCTGCCTCAAGTAGGCAGCCAGCATCATCAAGGACCCACACACCATCCTGGCCACACACTCATCCCTCTGCTACCATCGGGTAGAAGGTACAGGAGCCTGAAATCTGCAACATCCAGGTTCAGGAACAGCTACTTCCCCACAGCCATCAGGCTATTAAACTCGTCAACAAACAGACTCTGAACTGCACTTTCTCTGCTTATTTATGTGTATATTGAACTGAACTGTTCTGTATTTTTGCTTACAATATTCTGTTGTGCTGCAGAAAGCAAGAATTTCATTGTCCTATCTGGGACACATGACAATAAACTCTCTTGACTTGACTTGGCTTCTATTCTAAATGCTAAATTGTCCCTGGTGTGTGTAGGGTGTGTGGGAATAGAAACATAGAAATTAGGTGCAGGAGTAGGCCATTCGCCCCTTCGAGCCTGCACCGCCATTCAATATGATCATGGCTGATCATCCAACTCAGTATCCCGTACCTGCCTTCTCTCCATACCCTCTGATCCCCCTGGCCACAAGGGCCACATCTAACTCCCTCTTAAATATAGCCAATGAACTGGCCTCAACCACCCTCTGTGGCAGAGAGTTCCAGAGATTCACCACTCTCTGTGTGAAAAAAGTTCTCCTCATCTCGGTTCTAAAGGATTTCCCCCTTATCCTTAAGCTGTGACCCCTTGTCCTGGACTTCCCCAACATCGGGAACGATCTTCCTGCATCTAGCCTGTCCAACCCCTTAAGAATTTTGTAAGTTTCTATAAGATCCCCTCTCAATCTCCTAAATTCTAGAGAGTATAAACCAAGTCTATCCAGTCTTTCTTCATAAGACAGTCCTGACATCCCAGGAATCAGTCTGGGAATTGCTGTGTGCCGAAGGGCCCGTTTACGTGCTGTATCTCTAAGCTAAACTAACAAAGGCGACAAATGAACTGTGGTGCGAAGGGCTGTTTGGCCCATCTTAAACCACCGACCTAGGAAAGCCAGAGAAAACAGAAATAGAACTGCAGATGCTGAAAATCCGAGATAAAACCAGAAAGTGGTAATAGTTTGTTCAAGTGCGTTTATTGTCATGTGTCCCTGATAGGACAATGAAATTGTTGCTTTGCTTCAGCACAGAAGAACATAGTAGGCATTGACTACAAGACAGATCAGTGTGTCCATATACCATAATATGAAGGTACACAAAATTGCTGGAGAAACGCAGCGGGTGCAGCAGCATCTATGGAGCGAAGGAAATAGGCGACGTTTCGTCCCGAAACGTCGCCTATTTCCTTCGCTCCATAGATGCTGCTGCACCTGCTGAGTTTCTCCAGCAATTTTGTGTACCTTCGATTTTCCAGCATCTGCAGCTCCTTCTTGAATACCATAATATAAATATATATATACACATCAAGAAATAAACGGATAAAGTGCAAAGAAACAGATAATGGGCTATTAATGTTCAGAGTTTTGTCCGAGCCTAGTTTAATAGCTGTGGGGAAGTAGCTATTCCTGAACCTGGACGTTGCAGTCTTCAGGCTCCTGTACCTTCTACCTGAAGGTAGCGGGGAGATGAGTGTGTGGCCAGGATGGTGTGTGGGTCCTTGATGACACCGCCAGCCTTTTTGAGGCTGCGACTGGACGGGCAGTACCCGAGGGGGGGGGGAGAGGGTGTTCCACAGATCCACTCTAATAACTCGGCATATATCAGAGTTGGGCGGCACAGCGGTAGAGTCGCTGCCTCACAGCGCCAGGGACCCGGGTTGGATCCCGACTACAGGTGCTGTCTGCACGTTTTCCCCGTGACCTGCATGGGTTTTCTGCCAGATAGTTATTTCAGGAGTTCAAGTAACATTTATTGTCACATTGCACTGATTGGTACAGTTAGGTTTGAGTTGCCAGACAGCCCCGAATAAAAATAACCCAACACACGATAGAATTTAACATGAACATCCCCCCTCCCCCCCACACAGCGGAATCAACGTTTCCCACTGTGAGGGAAGGCACTAAAGTTCAGTCATCTTCCACTTTGTTCACCCGTGGTCGCGGGCCTATCCGCAGTCGCCGGAAATGGCGGCCCGATGTTTTCAGGCCCTCCTGCTGGTTTGTGCAACGGAACTCCGGCATCTGTAACAAAATAGAGACAGTACAGAGGGTTTACTAGAATGTTGCCTGGGGTTTCAGCAGTCCTTGGCACAGAGAGCGCCCTGAACAGTTAGCGCTTTATTCTTTGGACAGACAGAAGGTGGAGGGGAGCGTGGATAGAGGTGCTTTAAAATTTCACCACCCTCTGCACAGCCTTCCGGTCGGAGACAAGCTTTTCCCATACCATAGCTTAGGGCAGTTGGTAACAAGGGACGATGACTTGAGAATTAAGTTCACTAAGGATCTGAGGGGACATGAGGGGGACCTTCTTTACTCCTCAGGAAGAAGAGAACACATAGAAACATAGCCTTCTTGATCAGGAGTAGCCATTCGTGGGTTCGAGCCTGCACCGCCATCGGATGTTGACTCATGGCTGATCATGAAACTCAGAAAACACGTACCTGCCTCCGTCCCGTTAATGTGGATGGGGGTGTGCGTGCCGCCTCTGGACTTCCTGAAGTCTACAATGAGCTCATCTAACTCCCTCTTAAATAAGGGCCATGAACTTGTCAACTACCCTCTGCTGTGCAGAGAGTTCCTCCCTGTAGGCCACCTCATCGTTGTTGAAAAAAGTTCTCCTCAATCACCGTTGTAAAGGATCTGCCCCCTTAATGAAGCTGTTACCCCATGTCCTGGTGCTGTGTGGAATGAGCTTCCAGTGAAGGTGGTGGAGGCAGGTTCGTTTTTAACATTTAAAAATAAATTGGATAGTTATATGGATGGGAAGGGAAATGGAGGGTCATGGTCTGAGCGCAGGTATGTGGGACTAGGGGAGATTATGTGTTCGGCACGGACTAGAAGGTTAGATGGCCTGTTTCCGTGCTGCCCCGAATTATATGGTAAAGAACACGATACACTCTCAGCGGCTTGAACATTCCGAATCGGCCCCCACTCAGCGGAGACCGACGTTCCCACTGTGAGCCGAAGGCACTAAAGTTCAGCGAATCTTCCACAAAGTTCACCGTGGTCGCGGGCTATTGAGCCCCTCCGCAGTCGCCGCTACGGGCGGGCCGGGTGTACTTTCAGGCCCTCTCAACCGTGTGTGATCGCGACTCTACCACATCGTCACAAAATGCCCAACAGAGTGTGATTTTTACTAGAATGTTGCCTGGGTTTTTGCAACTAAGTTACAGAGAAAGGTTGAACAAGTTAGGGCTTTATTCTTTGGAGCGCAGAAGGTTAAGCGGGCTTTAAAATGATGAGAGGGATAGACAGAGTTGACGTGGATGAGCTTTTCCCACTGAGAGTAGGGAAGATTCAAACAAGGGGACATGACTTGAGAATTAAGGGACTGAAGTTTAGGGGGTAACATGAGGGGGGACTTCTTTACTGGTAGCGGTGTGGAATGAGCTTCCAGTGAAGGTGGAGGAGGCAGGTTCGTTTTTATCATTTAAAAATAAATTTGGATACAGTTATATTGGATGGGAAGGGAATGGAGGGTTATGGTCTGAGCGCCAGGTAGCCACCCTTCTGGGGACTAGGGGGAGATTATGTGTTCGGCACTGACTAGAAGGGTCGAGATGGCCTGTTTCCGTGCTGTAATTGTTATATGGTTGTATGGTAACGGAAGGACACTCTCAGCGGCTTGGAGTTTCCGAATCGGCCGCTTCCCGCCGGAGACCGCGGCTCCCGAGGTCCACAAGCCGAGCTGGACGGAGCTGGCGAATCCCCGCCAAAGGTCTCAACGGTCGGCTTGAGTTCTCAGTACTTCTAGTTAAGAAGTAGCGGCTCGGGTCTCTGGCGCTGTGTGGCAGCGACTCTTACCACCACGTGACTGTGCCCAACCATGTGTGATTTTGATTATTATTCTCTTTCTTTGGGCAGGTGCTGTACATCCAGGCCTTTGTCTTGGTCTTTCTCGTCGGCAAGTTCATGAGGAAGGTGTTCTTCGGGCAACTGCGGGCTGCAGAGATGGAGGTGAGATGGCCATTCGTCTTGTGATTGCCCACTGCACTGAACTCTGCGGTGGGAGTTACGGTGGAGGCAGGAAACACGTTCCCCCTGTTGGGGGGGGGAGAGTCCAGAACCAGGGGTCAATAGACAATAGGTGCAGGAGTAGGCCCTTCGAGCCATCACCGCCATTCAATTTCGTTGCATTTCGTTGTCTCTAATGCATTTCGTTGTCTCTGTACTGTACACTGACAATGACAATTAAATTGAATCTGAATCTGAATCTGAATCAATGTGATCATGGCTGATCATTTTAATCACAGTTTAAGAATAAGGGGGTAGGCCATTTAGAACGGAGATGAGGAAAAACTTTTTTCACCCAGAGAGTTGTGAATCTGTGGAATTCTCTTCCTCGGAAGGCAGTGGAGCCCAGTTCTCAGGATGCTTTCAAGGGAGAGTTGGATAGAGCTCTTAAAGATGGCTTTAATCTCAAGGGGCATGGGGAGAAGGCAGGAACAGGGTTACTGATTGTGGATGATCACCGTTCTTTCCTTCCTGTTTTCCCAGCATTTAATCGAGCGCTCCTGGTACGCAGTGACGGAGACCTGCCTGGCGTTCACCGTCTTCAGGGACGACTTCAGCCCGCGCTTTGTGGCCATCTTCACCCTGCTCCTCTTCCTCAAGTGCTTCCACTGGCTGGCAGAGGATCGCGTGGACTTTGTGAGTGTGGCCTGGCCCTGGGTCTCTTTAGTTTAGTTTAGAGATACAGCGCGGAAACAGGCCCTTTGGCCCACTGAGTCCGCGCCGACCAGCGATCCCCGCACACTAACGCCATCCTACACACACTAAGGACAACTTTTACACTTATACCGAGCCAATTAACCTACAAACCCGTGCGTCTTTGGAGCGTGGGAGGAAACCAAAGATCTCAGGGAGAACATAGAAACATAGAAATTAGGTGCAGGAGTAGGCCATTCGGCCCTTCGAGCCTGCACCGCCATTCAATATGATCATGGCTGATCATCCAACTCAGTATCCCGTACCTGCATCCCGTATCCCGTACCTGCATCCCGTACCGTTAGATCACAATCACTTAATTCAACTCTCAACCTTCAAACAAAGGACCTCCGGTTCCTCAAATTAAGACTCCAACTCTTAATTACAATCTCTCCCTCACAGCAATCTCTCCCAAGCAACAATCTCTCCAATTCAAACCACTTTAAGTTCACACAGACAAACAAATCGGAACCATGCCAGTAAGACTATAATCAAAAAGGAAAATAACCCCAATATATACTACAAGCATAAATCACACTCCAATAAATCTTCCTCGTGGCATGCTTGGTTGATGGAACGACTCCTCCCCCGACACAGTGATCTAACGGATTCTAACAATACTACAATCTAAACAATTATAAATATTTACTTCAAACACACTCTTACTGAAAATTATCTAATACCCAAAAATCCTTAAGCACACACACACACAAACAATACAAATAGCAGTCCGCAAACTCAACACACTCTAAATATTAACTTTCAAAATCTTAATACACTCTAAATCTTTTTACATACACAAAGTATTTATACAATTCGGACCCGATAAAATGCTAAAAAAGACGATGCTGGATTTTACAATTTACAATAATAATTTCACTCGCCTGCGCAGTTTACAAACACGAACGTACAAACTCCGTACAGACAGCACCCGTCGTCGATATCGAACCCGAGCCTCCGGCGCTGCATTCGCTGTGAAGGCCCTGTCCCACTGTACGAGGTCGTTCAAGATCTCTTCCGAGTTTAAAAAAAAAAATAATCAAACTAGTGGTAAGCACGTAGAGGGTACGTCAGAGCTCGGGGACGTCTCTTAGCGGCTCGTAACGCTGTCGACAGGTACTCGGGGAAACGCGGTAAGCTCGTGAAGATGTTGAAAAATGTCCACGAAAGCCCCGGGTACCTACGAGCGGCCATTACAGTAATTCTCCGAGTTCGAATCAGGGGAAACTCGGGAGAGCTCTTGAATTAGCTCGTACAGTGGGACAGGCCATTAAGGCAGCAACTCTACCGCTGCACCGCCGTGTGTGGAGCTGGGCCTGCCGCGGTTTGGTCTATTGTCATGCGCACTGAGGTACAGCGAAAAGCTCTTGTCGCACGCTATCCAGTCGGCAGAAGGGATTATGAGAGGGATAGACAGAGTTGACGTGGATAAGCTTTTTCCATTGCGAGTAGGGAAGATTCAAACAAGAGGACATGATTTGAGAATTAAGGGGACAAAAGTTTAGGGGTAACATGAGGGGGAACTTCTTTACTCAGAGAGTGGTAGCTGTGTGTGGAATGAGCTTCCAGTGGAAGTGGTGGAGGCAGGCAGGTTCGATTTTATCATTTAAAAATAAATTGGATAGGTATATGGACGGGAAAGGAATGGAGGGTTGTGGTCTGAGTGCAGGTAGATGGGACTAGGTGAGAGTAAGTGTTCGGCACGGACTTGAAGGGCCGAGATGGCCTGTTTCCGTGCTGGAATTGTTATATGGTTATACGGTCAAAGGTCGGGGGCGCTGATATATTAACCCATGTCTGAAGAAGGGTCTCGACCCGAAACGTCAGCCGTTCCTTCTCTCCAGAGATGCTGCCCGTCCCGCTGAGTTACTGCGCCATTTTTGTGCCTCACGGCTCAAGGACAACACAATGGCAATTGCAATCGAGCCATTCACAGTGTACAGATGCATGACCGACCCTGATCTCGCTCTCTGGAGAGCTGGGAATTTGTAGTTTGCATCCAGGCCCGAAATCAGATGTCAGACAGAGGAAGGCAGTCGGTGGAAGAAATGGAAGATCGACACAAAAAGCTGGAGTAACTCAGATGGACCGGCGGCGGCCTGTTTAAGAAGGAACTGTGCAGATGCTGGAAAGATCGAAGGTAGACAAAAAAAAGCTGGAGAAACTCAGCGGGTGAGGCAGCATCTATGGAGCGAAGAAAATAGGCAACGTTTCGGGTCGCAACCCTTCTTCAGACCTATAGTCGGAGAGGCAGGCACGCCTTCCCCCATCCACATTAACGGGACTGAGGTTGAACGTGTTACTAGCTTCAGGTTCCTGGGAGTTTTACATCCATTCCGATAACCTCTCTTGGACCCACATACGAATACTCTGATCAAGAAGGATCACCTTCGTCCTCTTCTTCGACTGAGGAAGACTGAAGACGACTCCATCTGTACGACTCGCATCTGACCTACTACAACCTACTGTGCACAACTTCTATCCGGTGCTGAAACCATCGAAAGCATCCGAAAAACCGGCCATTTTTTCACAGTATGTCGTCTGCACACCAAAGCTCTGTCTCAAACTTGACCCGAAAGGACCCACGGTGCAAACCCAGGTCTGGTGAAAATGTAGCGGCAACGCCTCCTCCTCACCGGTTCCTCGAGACCCTTCCACATCTGTAAAGTCATTGTCTTAAATGTTAGTCAGTTAGGAGGGGCTTTCATGTGAAGGAGGGGAGGACTGGGGGGTTGAAGGGGTAAACTTTTTCCCTCCTACCATCCGGGAGGGCGCTACAGGTCAATGCCTTGCCGAACCAGCAGCAAGTCGAGGAACAGCGCTGTGGGGGCCGGCGGCTGTCACCTCTAGCTCCAACCCCGTACAACTCTACCCCCTGCTGCGAGGCGCTCCAAATCCACCCCCCCCCCCCCCCCCCCCCCCCCCCCCCCCTCTGCACTTGTTGGGATTCGGCGGCAATCGCAGCGCTATGTCGCTACCAGCGGGAAGATGCTAAATGCCTTTCGTTGTCGCTGTACTGTAACTCCAATGCGCAATTGAAATTGAATCTGAAACTGTTAACTCAGATGGGCGGCGGGCGGCGCTGTTTTTGGAGAACTGCGCAGATGCTGGAAAGAGTTGAAGGTAGTCAAAAAAAAACCGGAGCCGCCCAGCGGTGGGAGGCAGCGATCTATGTAGCGAAGGAAATTGGCATCATTTCGGGTTGCAACCCTTCTTCAGACCTATAGCGGAGCAAAACAGACCACTCCTTCTAAATGCAATGGGCTGACGTGTAGTACGAACGTGGGCCTTTTTTACATCCATTTTAGTAACCCGACCCGCAGTGAAATTGGACCCCGAATAATGGAGAGTGAGGACGATCTCCTTCGACCTCCCTTCGACTATGATGAAGACTATCTACGACTACCCTCGATTACCTACGACTAACGTACTGACCTACTACAACTAAACCTACAAGTCAAAAAATATCGATTTTTTTTTTTTCCGTGGCGACCTTTTTTTCCTCGCGGGCATTTGTCAACATGTTGAAAAATACGCCGCGACCTAGCTGAGGCCTCGAGTACGGGGAGAGACCACTCTCGAGCATGAAGGAGAGTTACAAAGACCTCCTACGACCTCGTGTCGACCATGCTGCGAGTACGAGTCGAGGGCAAACTCGCCAGAACTGGCGGATTAAGTCGCCCAAGTGGGACAGGGCCTTTAGATAATACTTTGGGCTTGATTTTCTTGGTTGAGCGCTTATCCTGGAGATATAGCACGAGTACTCTGTGTTTTAATTGGAATGAGGTTTAGTGCAAGATAAAGCCAGCAAAGTCTGATCAAGGGTCATCAATGAGGTAGATAGTACTGCTCTCTGGTTGTTGGTAGGATGGTTCAGTTGCCAGATAACAGCTGGGAAGAAACTGACCCTGAATCTGGAGGTGTGCGTGTACGTTTTCACACTTCGATACGTGGCCATAATGACAAATAAATAGACTATTGACTATTGACTATTGGCCAGGGTGCGACTGGTCCTTGATTATGCTGCTGGCCTTGCCGTGGCTGGTTTGTTTTGGCAGGGCGGTGAGTTGGCACGCCGGCATGCAAATGCTATTGTCTTGTGAGCTCTCCAGTTTGCATGGGCCTGAGGGTGTAATCCTTACGCAAAAACCCTGCTGATTGCAGGAAGGTGAAGTGAGGAGGAGTCATTAGGAGCAAAGAAACATAGAAAATAGGTGCAGGAGTAGGCCATTCGGCCCTTTGAGCCTGCACTGCCATTCAATATCATCATGGCTGATCATCCAACTCAGTATCCTGTACCTGCCTTCTCTCCATACCCCCTGATCCCTTTAGCCACAAGGGCCACATCTAACCCTCTTAAATATAGCCAATGAACTGTGGCCTCAACTACTTTCTGTGGCAGAGAATTCCACAGATTCACCGCTCTCCGTGTGAAAAAACTTTTTCTCATCTCGGTCCTAACAGACTTCCCCCTTATCCTTAAACTGTGATCCCTTGTTCTGGACTTCCCCAACATCGAGAACAATCTTCTTGCATCCAGCCTGTCCAACCCCTTAAGAATTTTGTAGGTTTCTGTAAGATCCCCCCTCAATCTTCTAAATTCTAGCGAGTACAAGCCGAGTCTATCCAGTCTTTCTTCATATGAAAGTCCCGCCATCCTAGGAATCAGTCTGGTTCTCTCTGAGACCAAAGAGATCTCTCTGCAGTTGTACAGGCCCCCAGTGAGACCACACCTGGAGTATTGTGTACAGTTTTTGGCCCCCTAATTTGAGGAAGGACATCCTTGCTATTGAGGGAGTGCAGCGTAGGTTTACAAGGTTAATTCCCGGGATGGCGGGACTGTCATATGCTGAGAGAATGGAGCGTCTGGGCTTGTACACTGTGGAGTTTAGAAGGATGACAGGGGATCTTATTGAAACATGTAAAATTATTAAGGGTTTAGACACGCTAGAGGCAGGAAACATGTTCCCGATGTTGGGGGAGTCCAGAACCGGGGGCCACACAGTTTAAGAATAAGGGGTAAGCCGTTTAGAACGGAGATGAGGAAACAATTTTTCACACAGATAGTTATGAGTCTGTGGAATTCTCTGCCTCAGAGGGCGGTGGAGGCCGGTTCTCTGGATACTTTCAAGAGAGCTAGGTAGGGCTCTTAAAGATAGTGGAGTCAGGGGATATGGGGAGAAGGCAGGAACGGGATACTGATTGTGGATGATCAGCCATGATCACATTGAATGGCGGTGCTGGCTCGAAGGGCCGAATGGCCTACTCCTGCACCTATTGTCTAGCCCTCTCATGATTTTGCACACCTCTATAAGATCGCCCCTCATCCTCCTGCGCTCCGGGGAATAGAGGCCCAGCCTGCTCGACCTCTCCCTGTAGCTCACACCCTCGAGTCCTGGCAACGTCCTCGAACAGGTGAAGTCTAATGCGAGGGGGTTTGTGCAACGTTGCTGTTTTCTGTCCCGACGGGGCCTGCTGTCCTCGCTGATCCCTTTGTATTTCCCCGCAGATGGAGAGGAGCCCGAACATCTCCGTGCTGTTCCACCTCCGCGTTACCTGTAAGTGCCGCTGTGTCAAGGGAGCCTCTGGTGGCCCTTGGATTTTGTTTTGTGGGGCGGGGGGTTATAGTTTCACCGTGCCTGTATCTCACCCACATGCGTTTAGATAATAGGTGCAGGAGTAGGCCATTCGACCCTTCGAGCCAGCACCGCCATTCAATGTGATCATGCCTGATCATCCCCAATCAATACCCCGTTCCTGCCTTCTTCCCATATCTTCTTAGAGTAAAGGGGAGGTCATTTAAGACTTAGGTGAGAAAAAAAAATTTCACCCAGAGAGTTGTGTGAATTTGTGGAATTCCCTGCCACAGAGGGCGGTGGAGGCCAAGTCACTGGATGGATTTAAGAGAGAGTTAGATAGAGCTCTAGGGGCTAGTGGAGTCGAGGGATATGGGAAGAAGGCAGGCACGGGTTATTGATAGGGGACGATCAGCCATGATCACGATGAATGGCGGTGCTGGCTCGAAGGGCCAAATGGCCTCCTCCTGCACCTATTTTCTATGTTTGTATCCCCTGACTTTTAAGAGCCCTATCTAGCTTTCTCTTGAAAGCCTTCCAGGAAACCTGCCTCCACCGCCCTCTGAGGCAGAGAATTCCAGACTCGCCACTCTCTGTGAGAAAAAGTGTTTCCTCGTCTCCGTTCTAAATGGCTTACTCCGAATTCTTAAACTGTGGCCCCTGGTTCTGGACTCCCCCAACATCAGGAACATGTTTCCTGCCTCTAGCGTGTACAAACCCGTAACAATCTTATTTGTTTCAATGAGATGCCCTCTCATCCTTCTAAACTCCAGAGTGTACAAGCCCAGCCGCTCCATTCTCTCAGCATATGACAGTCCCACCATCCCGGGGTGTGCTGGCTCTGGAGAGGGTCCAGAGGAGGTTTACGAGAACGACCCCAGCAAACAGGCCCTTCGGCCCAACTCGCCCGCACCGGCCAACAATGTCCGAGTTACACTAGTCCCACCTGCCTGCCCTTGGTCCACATCCCTCCAAACCAGTCCTATCCATGTACCTGGGAGAAACTCAGCGGGTGCAGCAGCATCTATGGAGCGAAGGAAATAGGCAACGTTTCGGCCCGAAACGTTGCCTATTTCCTTCGCTCCATAGATGCTGCTGCACCCGCTGAGTTTCTCCAGCTTTTTTGTGTACCTTCGATTCTCCAGCATCTGCAGTTCCTTCTTAAACACTATCCATGTACCTGTCTAACTGTTTCTTAAACGTTGGGATAGTCCCAGCCTCAACTACCTCCTCCGGCAGCTTGTTTCATATGATGAGCGTTTGTCGGCACTGGGTCTGTACTTGCTGGAGTTTAGAAGAATGAAGGGGGGGGAACCTCATTGAAACGTACAGAATAGTGAAAGGCTTGGATAGAGTGGATGTGGAGAGAGATGTTTCCACTAGTGGGAGAGTCTAGGACCTGAGGACACAGCCTCGGGATTACAGGACGTTCCTTCAGGAAGGAGATGAGGAATTTCTTTAGTCAGAGGGTGGTGAGTCTGTGGAATTCTTTGCCACAGACGGCTGTGGAGGCCAGTGGATATTTTTCACTGTCAGTGGATATTTTTAAGGCAGAGATAGATGGATTCTTGATTAGTGCGGGTGTCCGAGGTTATGGGGGGGGAAGGCAGGAGAATGGGGTTAGGAGGGGGAGATAGATCAGCCATTATTGAATGGCGGAGTAGACTTGATGGGCCGAATGGCCTAATTCTGCCATCAATTCAGGATGGATTAGATGGGGGGGGGGGGGAGGGAGGGGTGATGGTCGAAGGTGAGGCCAATTGAACACAGAGGGTGGTGGGTGTATGGAACGGGCTGCCAGAGGAGGTAGTTGAGACTGGGACTATCCCAATGTTTAAGAAGCAGTTAGACAGGTACATGGATAGGACAGGTTCGGAGGGATATGGGCTGGAAGCGGGCAGGTGGGACTAGTGTAGTTGGTCGGTGTGGACAAGTTGGCCTATTTCCTCACACGATGAGGCCTGTATTATTCTATGACTCTAATTGAGGGTAGATTGGTTTAGGGGGGGGGGGTGGGCAGATGAGGAGGGGGCTTGGGCGGCTGAGGGGGCCGCCCGCGGTCGAGAGGGGAGGGGTTTTGTGGAGGGGGGGTGCACTGAGATTGTAGGCCCATGTTTTGCGCGTGGAGCTGAAGGTTGGTGAGTATCTCTGTTCCCTGTGCATCTGTGGTACAGGATTTGCATAGGTGATGCTAAAAACTGCCGCACTGGGACCCCCCCCCCCAATCTCTGTGGCCGTGCCTCTGACGTGTCTTCTCGGACGCTGCATGGATTGTGGGGAAGTGGTTGAGTCTGGCGCTGCACTGGAGGTCGGCTCGCACCTGCTAACATTCAGCTGGGACTGACGGGGCTGTGGTTATGTTCAAGGCCTACAGAGAAGGTTCACCACCAGACTGATTCCTGGGTTGGCAGGACTTTCATATGAAGAAAGACTGGATAGACTCGGCTTGTAAAGTTAGTCCCTGGTGAGGTAGGAGTGTACAGTCCTAATGGCCTCTTCTTCACAACCTCTCCGTTCTCACCGCATGGCAACGGAGGCGTTTGCCTGAACGTAGCAGCTGGAACAGTCCGTTGCGGGGTGGAAGGGGTCTCCCATGATCTTGTTGGCTCTGGAGTTGCACCTCCACCTCCTGATGTATAGTGCTCATAGTGCGTTGGGCCGAACGCACAACCCTCTGCAGAGCCTTCTTGTCCTGGGCAGAGCAATTCCCAAACCAAATCGTGATATTCCCGGACAAGATGCTTTCCACAGCCGCTGAGTAGAAGCACTGGAGGATCCTCGGAGACGCTCAATTTCCTCAATTGCCTGAGGTGGTAAAGGCGCTGCCTTGCCTTACTCACGAGTGCTGCAGCGTGTGTTGTCCATGTCATATCCTCAGAGATGGGGACTCCCAGGTATCTAAAACAGCTCACCCTATCCCCATTTATCCTCAAGGGCGTGTACGTCCTCGAGTGATGTGCCCTCCTAAAGATGATGCCGCCTGTCCCGCTGAGTTACTCCAGCTTTTTGTGTTGATATTCAGGGGAATTCAGGGTTTGGCAACTGGAAGTTTGGCGTTTGGCATTTCAGTTGTGATTAAACATTTATAATTGTGATTTTTGTTTGTATCTCTCTGCAGCACTCATGGGATTGCTCACTGTGTTAGACCTCCTGTTTGTAAACCATGCTTGCCACAGCATCATGACCCGAGGCGCGTCTGTCCAGCTGGTGTTCGGCTTTGAGGTGAGACTCGACCGATGGCAATTGAATTGGAATTAGAATGCCTTTATTGTCATTCAAACAAACAAAGGTTTCCAAATAATGATGTTACCTTCAGTCGTAACAGCAAAATAAAGCAAAACAAGATACAAGATACAATTTATTTGTCATTTGGGCCCAATGAGGTCCAAACATAATGACGTTTCTGCAGCCATACATTACAAACAAATAGACCCAAGACACAACATAATTTACATAAACATCCATCACATTGCTGTGATGGAAGGCCAAATAAACTTGTCCCGCGGCCATTAAAGCCACGCCGGGTGATGCAAGGTCGCACACCGGGTTCTTGATGTTAGAGCCCCCGGCGTGCGCTCGCAGAGTCCCGCGCCCATTCCAAGCCGCGCGGGGGCGGTGCTGTAAAGCCCCGCTCCAGGAGCTCTTCAACCCCGCAACTCGGGCGGGAGAAATCGCCGTTGCGGGAGCCCTGAAAAGCGGTCTCCCTCCAGGGACCCGCGGGCTCCCGGTGCCGCCGTCCGCCAGACCCGCAGTTGCAGCCTCCGAATCTCCGGAGGTCGGGCCACAGCAGCGCTCCACCACCGCTCCACCCGCTCTGGACTCGGCCAGCCCCGCGACGGTGAGGTGAGTCGTCGGCACCAGAGCCCCCGGTCTTCCTGTTGGAGGCCGCTCCTCATTGCAGCCCCAACGACAACGGAGACCCAACAAAGAAAAGGTCGGGTCTCCCGTGCAGGGAGAGATTTAAAAGTTACCCCACCCCCACCCCCCACACACACACACCCCAACAAAAAATAACAAAAACTACGTAAAAACATAGACAAAAAATAATAAAAACACACAATGAACATAGTTCCGCACAAACATCCATCACAGTGAATCTCCAAACACCTCCTCACTGTGATGGACGGCAAAAGTCTTATCTCTTCCCTGTTCTTTGTTCTTCTCTCGAATGGTATGTTAGCATTCATAGCAAAAGGATTGGAGTATAGGAGCGGGGAGGTTCTACTGCAGTTGTACAGGGTCTGGGTGAGACCATACCTGGAGTATTGCGTACAGTTTTGGTCTCCTAATCTGAGGAAAGACATTCTTGCCATAGAGGGAGTACAGAGAAGGTTCACCAGACTGATTCCTGGGATGGCAGGACTTTCATATGAAAAAGACTGGATAGACTCGGCTTGTACTCGCTAGAATTTAGAAGATTGAGGGGGGATCTTATAGAAACTCACAAAATTCTTAAGGGGTTGGGCAGGCTAGATGCAGGAAGATTGGCCCTTGTGGCTAAGGGGGTCAGAGGGTATGGAGAGAAGGCAGGTACGGGATACTGAGTTGGATGATCAGCCATGATCATATTGAATGGCGGTGCAGGCTCGAAGGGCCGAATGGCCTACTCCTGCACCTAATTTCTATGTTTCTATGTTCCCGATGTTGGGGAAGTCCAGAACAAGGGGTCACACACACAGTTTAAGGATAAGGGGGAAATCTTTTTAGGACCGAGATGAGAAAAACATTATTCACACAGAGAGTGGTGAATCTGTGGAATTCTCTGCCACAGAACGTAGTTGAGGCCACACAGTTCATTGGCTATATTTAAGAGGGAGTTAGATGTGGCACTTGTGGCTAAAGGGATCAGGGGGTATGGAGAGAAGGCAGGGATGGGATACTAGTTGGATGATCAGCCATGATCATATTGAATGGCGGTGCAGGTTCGAAGGGCTGAATGGCCTACTCCTGCACCTATTGTCTATGTTTCCCGCGGTCAGGCAGTCAAACTGCTGCGTCGAGGCGATCGAGGCTCTTGGTGTTAAAGCCCCCGGCAGGCGATGTTAAGTCCCGCGGTGGTGAAAGGCCCTGCGACGGGCCTATTCAAACCCTGCGATTCGGGGGCGGGCGAAGTTGCGGTTGAGGTAGCTCCCCGAAAATCGGTCTCCCACCAGGGACGTGTGAGCTCCCGATCTTACTTCTTTTATCCGCGTCGAATACGTTTGCCTTCGTTAACGAGGGAGCAGAAGGTTAATAATGGTCCGTCTTCCGTCCGAACAATTGTGAACCTTCGTGGAATGAGTTGACTGCCGCTGATCTGTGTAACCGTGGCGTTCTCTCCTTGCAGTACGCCATACTTCTCACCATGGTGCTGACCATCTTCATCAAGTACGTTCTCCACACCATTGACCTTCAGAGCGAGAATCCCTGGGACAACAAGGCCGTTTACATGCTGTACACGGAGCTCCTGACCGGTATGGCGATGCAACGGTGGGGGGGGGGACGTCTTGGGTGACCGATGGGTGGGGTAGGGTCGGGTTTGCTGACAGGACCACCATGCCCAGGAGGCGGCCATTTTGATTGGCCCCAAAGCGGCCATTTTGATCGGCCACAAAGGTTGTCATGGTGCACCCATGCCAGCTGGGAGTAACTCAGCGGGTCAGACTGCATCTGCGGAGATAAGGGAGAGGTGACCCGTCGAGTCTGAAGAAGGGTCTCGACCTAAAACGTCACCCCCCTTCCTTCTCTCCAGAGATGCTGCCTGTCCCGCTGAGTTACTCCAGCATTTTGTGTCCATCTTCGGTTTAAACCAGCATCTGCAGTTCCTTCCTACACATCTCTGAAGGCTATATGTTGCATTGTTTATTGGAGTATTGTTCCACAATTGTCAGTAGACGCAATTTGTTTCTCAATTTCAATGGCCTTCCGTGGTGAATCAGGCGCAGGTTCGGCGATCGCTTCGCCCAACACCTCCGCACAGTTCGCACTAACCAACCTGATCTCCCGGTGGCTCAGCACTTCAACTCCCCCTCCCATTCCGAATCCGACCTTTCCGTCCTGGGCCTCCTCCATGGCCAGAGTGAGGCCCACCGCAAATTGGAGGAGCAGCACCTCATATTTTGCTTGGGCAGTTTACACATTGACCTCCAATTTCAGGTAGTCCCTGCTTTCTCCCTCCTTTCCCTCCCCTTCCCAGCTCTCCCACAGCCCACTGTCTCCGCCTCTTCCTTTCTTATTCCCGCCCCCACCCCCGCAACAGTCTGAAGAAGGGTCTCGACCCAAAACGTCACCTATTCCTTCGCTCCATAGATGCTGCCTCACCCACTGAGTTTCTCCAGCATTTTTGCCTACCTTCGATTTTTCCAGCATCTGCAGTTCCTTCTTAAACTGTTCTTAAGAGACATCAGAGTCTGATTACTTGGGGGTAACGGTTATTTTTTTTTTCTAGACTGTTTAAATTCAGCTTTTTTTTAATCTGCTTGTCACCAAGTAAAGTCTCTCTAGTTCCCAATCTAAATAATTTGGCCCGCGCAATACTCTATTGTCTAATTCTCCTCTTGCGTCAAGTCCAGTTCAGGAAAATGCACATGATAAAAGAATTACCTGTACTTTATGTTTAAGAAGGAACTGCAGATGCTGGAAAAATCGAAGCTAGACAAAAAAGCTGGAAAAACTCAGTGGGTGAGGCAGCATCTATGGAGCGAAGGAATAGGCCCTATCTCTGTTTAAGAGCCCTCTCTAGCTCTCTCTTGAAAGCATCCAGAGAACCGGCCTCCACCGCCCTCTAAGACAGAGGGTGGTGAGTCTGTGGAATTCTCTGCCTCGGAGGGCGGTTCTCTGGATGCTTTCAAGAGAGAGCTAGATAGGGCTCTTAAAAATAGCGGATCAGGGGAGACGGCAGGAACGGGGTACTGATTGGGGGTGATCAGCCATGACCACATTGAATGGCGGTGCTGTCTCGAAGGGCCAAATGGCCTCTACTCCTGCACCTGTTGTCTATTGTCTATTTTCAACGTGGTGAAGACTTTCGGCGACCTGCAGCGACCCGCGGCGGTCGCCGGAAAAGCCGCGTAGGCGGGACAGGCCCGTAATTGTCCGCGTTTTAACCTGTGTCACCGCCTCTGCTCTCTCCCTGGCTGCAGGCTTCATCAAGGTGCTGCTCTACATGGCCTTCATGACCATCATGATCAAGGTGCACACGTTCCCGCTGTTCGCCATTCGCCCCATGTACCTGACCATGAGGTAAAAGCGCCGGCTGTTTGCTCCGTTCCGCGCCCCGCGCCGACCAGCGATCCCCGCGCACACTGCCACGCTCTCCTATAACCACTGGGCGGGCAATTTTAATTTACACCAAGCCAATCGATCAACAAAGTCAAGTCAACTTTATTACAAAATTCTTAAGGGGTTGGACAGGCTAGATGCAGGAAGATTGTTCCCGATGTTGGGGAAGTCCAGAACACGGGGCCACACAGTTTAAGGAAAAGGGGGAAGTCTTTTAGGACCAAGATGAGAAAAACAATTTTCACACAGAGAGTGGAATTCTCTGCCACAGAAGGTAGTTGAGGCCACAGTTCATTGGCTATATTTAAGAGGGAGTTAGATGTGGCCCTTGTGGCTAAAGGGATCGGGGGGTATGGAGAGAAGGCAGGTACGGGATACTGAGTTGGATGATCAGCCGTGATCATATTGAATGGCGGTGCAGGCTCGAAGGTTGTCCCCAATCAATAACCCAGGGATCAATCTCGTGAACCTACGCTGCACTGCCTCAATCACCAGGATGTCCTTCCTCAAATTAGGTATAACACCCAGGGCTAACAGAATCAAGGGATATGGGGTGAAAGCAGGAACGTGGTACTGATTTTGGTTGATCAGCCATGATCGTATTGGATGGCTGTGCTGGCTCGAAGGGGCCGAGTGGCCTAACCCTGCCTCTGTGTTTCTATGCTTATACTGGGTGAACGTGATCCAGCAATAGCTGAAATCTGCAGTGCGATCAAAGATGCATTCTCTCCCCTCTCCTGGCTCTCCCCCCTCTCCCCCCTGCTCTCCCCTCTCTCCCTCCCTCTCTCCCCTCTCTCTCTCTGCCTCCCTCCCCTCTCGGTCCTCCCCTCTCCCAGGGCTCCCTCCCTCCTCCCTCCCTCTCCCCTCCGCCCCTCCCCTCTCCCCTCTCTCCCTCCCCCTCTCCCCTCTCTCCCTCCCCTCTCCCTCCTCCCTCCTCCCCTCTCCCCTCTCTCCCTCCCCTCTCCCCCTCTCTCTCCCTCTCCCCCTCCTCCCTCCCCCCTCCTCCCCCCTCCCCTCCCCTCTCTCCCCTCTCCCCTCTCTCCCCTCCCCTCTCCCCCTCTCTCTCTCCCCCCCCCTCTCTCCCCCTCTCTCCCCCCTCCTCTCTCTCTCTCTCGCCCTCTTCCTCTCTCCCTCCCCTCTCCCCTCTCTCCCTCCTCTCCCCCCCTCTCTCCCTCCCCTCTCCCCCTCTCTTCCCCTCCCCTCTCTCTCCTCTCTCTCCCCTCTCCCCCTCTCTCCCTCCCCCCCTCTCTCCTCCCTCTCCCTCTCTCCCCCCCCTCTCTCCCTCTATCCCTCTCTCCCTCTCTCCCTCTCTCCCCTCTCCCTCTCTCCCCTTTCCCTCCTCTTTGCTTATATGCCTCTCTCTCTCTCCTTGTCTCTCTCTCTCTCTCTCTCCCCTCTCTCTCCCTCCCTCCCTCCTCCCCCCCTCTCCCCCCTCTCTCCCCTCTCTCCCCTCTCTCCCCTCTCCCCCCTCTCCCTCCTGAGAGAGATATCGGTGGAAAGGATTGATGGAGCAGATGCTATTTTGCCTTTGTATCTGAGCCAAGAATGTGTCGGTGAAGCCTTGCCAAAATCCGGGCCCTCCTGAGGAATCTAATCCCTGCATGGGGGGGGGAGGGAACCGAAACTATCCCCGACCACTCGGTAACTGTAGAACCCCAACCCGCGTGCCTCCGTAAGGAGTCTTCCTCATCCTTCCGTCTCCAGTGCTCTTTTTGCAATGTGACACCCGTGCAGCAGGCCGTGGGGGGGAGGCGTCTAATTCGCTGAACGGACCATAACGCCCTCCCAATGTCTCCCTTCAGGCAATTCAAGAAGGCCGTGACTGACGCCATTATGTCACGGCGAGCGATTCGCAACATGAACACGCTGTGAGTAGTAGTCGCTCGCTGGTGGCGGCCTCTGGTGGCAGGAGGGGGTGACTGTTAACTGGCCATTGTTGTTGTGGGGGGGGGGGGGGGGGGGGGGGTCAACTTGCTGGATGGAGGAGCTTGTGGGGCCAATCAGCTGATCAACGATGGACTCTTTGGGTCTCTTGCCCAGAGGAGGTGAATCAAAGGCTCGGATAGAGTGGGCGTGGAGAGGATGTTTCTACCTGTGGGAGAGTCTAGGACTAGACTTGGGGTCACAGCTTAAGGATAAAGGGGAAATCCTTTAAAACCGAGATGAGAAGAACTTTTTTTCACGCAGAGAGTGGTGAATCTCTGGAACTCTCTGCCACAGAGGGTAGTTTGAGGCCCAGTTCATTGGCTATATTTAAGAGGGAGTTAGATGTGGCCCTTGTGGCCAAGGGGATCAGGGGGTATGGAGAGAAGGCAGGTACGGGATACTGAGTTGGATGATCAGCCATGATCATATTGAATGGCGGTGCAGACTCGAAGGGCCGAATGGCCTACTCCTGCACCTAATTTCTATGTTTCTATGTTAGAGGTCGCAGCCTCAAAATTAAAGGACGAAAACGAAGAGAGATTTCTTTAGACAGAGGGTGGTGAATCAGCGGAATTCTTCGGAGGCCAAGTCAGTGGCTATTTTTAAGGCAGAAATAGATCGATTCTTGATTAGTGCGGGTGTCAGGCTATGGGGAGAAGGCAGGAGAATGGGGTTAGGAGGGAGAGATAGATCAGCCACGGTTGGATGGCAGAGTAGACTTGATGGGCCGAACGGCCTAATTCTGCTGCTATCGCTTATGACCAGAGGACATGGGTTCAAGATTTCAGAATTAAGGGACAGAAGTTTAGGGGTAATATGAGGGGGAACTTCTTTACGCAGAGAGTGGTGGCGGTGTGGAATGAGCTCCCAGTGGAAGTGGTGGAGGCAGGTTCATTGGTATCATTTAAAAATAAATTGGATAGGCATATGGATGAGAAGGGAATGGAGGGTTAACTGGTATGAGTGCAGGCAGGTGGGACTAAGGGGAAAAAAATTTGTTCGGCACGGACTTGTAGGGCCGAGATGGCCTGTTTCCGTTCTGTAATTGTTATATGGTTATATGGTTATAAGATGAAGGGGAAAAGATATAATCGGAATCTGAGGGGTAACTTTTTTTTCACACAAAGGTGGTGGTGGGTGTATGGAACGAGCTGCCACAGGAGGTGGTTGAGGCTGGGACTATCCCAACGTTTAAGAAACAGTTCGGGCAGGTTTGGAGGGATATGGACCGACTGCGGGCAGATGGGATCAGCGCAGCTGGGACGTGCTGGCCATTGTGGGGAAAGTTGGGCCGAAGGGCCTGTTTCCAGACTGTATCACTCTGTGACTCTATGGCATTTGAATGAATGATACTTTGTTATCAGACGTGACAAGTCACAGTGATATACTTGCATTTCCCAAGGTATGCAAAGAGTTGCCACAGAAAGGGCAAAGTGACACAGTATTCCATTTAAACACAAAGTGTCTAGTTGTAGTGTAGTTGTATAGCACTTGTATGCAGTTGTACAGAGCCCTAGTGAGACCACACCTGGAGTATTGTGTACAGTTTTGGTCCCCTAATTTGAGGAAGGACATTCTTGCTATTGAGGGAGCCCAGCATAGGTTTACAAGGTTAATTCCCGGGAAGGCGGGACTGTCATATGCTGAGAGAATGGAGCGGCTGGGCTTGTACACTCTGTGGAGTTTAGAAGGATGAGAGGATATCTTATTGAAACATATAAGATTATTAAGGGTTTGGACACGCTAGAGGCAGGAAACATGTTCCCAATATTGGGGGAGTCCAGAAACAGGGGCCACACACAGTTTAAGAATAAGGGGTAAGCCATTTAGAACGGAACGAGGAAACACTTTTTCTCACAGAGATTTGTGAGTCTGTGGAATTCTTTGCCTCAGAGGGCGGTGGAGGCCAGTTCTCTGGATACTTTCAAGAGAGAGCTAGATAGGGCTCTTAAAGATAGCGGAGTCAGAGGATATGGGGAGAAGGCAGGAACGGGGGGTACTGATTGGGGATTATCAGCCATGATCACATTGTATGGCGGTGCTGGCTCGAAGGGCTGAATGGCCTACTCCTGCACCTATTGTCTATAAAGTATACCATTTGTGGTTGCTCTACTCTAGGTCTCCTTTGTTCTCTGTCTTGGAGGTTTCCGGAGGCAGTGAAGAAAGCCAATTGGCCTTCATTGCAAGAGGAGTTGAGTTTAGGAGCAAGGAGGTTCTACTGCAGTTGTACAGGGCCCTAGTGAGACCACACCTGGAGTATTGTGTGCAGTTTTGGTCTCCTAGTTTAAGAAAGGACGTTCTTGCTATTGAGGGAGTGCAGCGTAGGCTCACCAGGTTAATTCCTGGGGTGGCGGGGACTGACATATGAGGAAAGAATGGGTCGACTGGGCTTGTATTCACTGGAATTTAGAAGGATGAGAGGATATCTTATTGAAACGTATAAATTAGCTGATTGGACAGATAGATCGGCCATGATGGAATGGCAGAGTAGATTTGATGGGCCGACTGGCCTAATTCTCCTATCACTTATGATCTAAACTCTCTAGAATTTAGAAGATTGAGAGGGGATCTTATAGAAACTTACAAAATTCTTAAGGGGTTGGACAGGCTAGATGCAGGAAGATTGTTCCCGATGTTAGGGGAGTCCAGGACAAGGGGTCACAGCTTAAGGATCAAGGGGAAATCCTTTAAAACCGAGATGAGAAGAACTTTTTTCACACAGAGAGTGGTGAATCTCTGGAACTCTCTGCCACAGAGGGTAGTTGAGGCCATTTCATTGGCTATATTTAAGAGGGAGTTAGATGTGGCCCTTGTGGCTAAGGGGATCAGGGGGTATGGAGAGAAGGCAGGTATGGGATACTGAGTTGGATGATCAGCCATGATCATATTGAATGGCGGTGCAGGCTCGAAGGGCCGAATGGCCTACTCCTGCACCTAATTTCTATGTTTCTATGTTAGAGGTCGCAGCCTCAAAATTAAAGGACGAAAACGAGGAGAGATTTCTTTAGACAGAGGGTGGTGAATCAGCAGAATTCTTCCCGCAACAGAGCAGGCTCGAAGGGCCGAATGGCCTACTCCTGCACCTAATTTCTATGTTTCTATCAGAGGACATAGGTTCGAGGTGAAGGGGAATAGATTGAATAGGAATCTGAGGTAACTTGTTCCCACAAAGTAGACTCGATGGGCCGAATGGCCTAATTCGACTCCCGTCGCTTGTGGCCTTTTTACGTATTTGTTTGCGGGGAACTAACGTGATCTGTCCCCTCCCCCTCAGGTACCCCGACGCCAGCCCAGAGGAGCTGCAACTGACGGACAACGTCTGTATTATCTGCCGGGAGGAGATGGTGACGGGAGCCAAGCGACTGCCGTGCAACCACATCTTCCACACCAGGTGAGGGCGGGCAACCTGTCCTGTGGCCACGCACGCGCTAAAGGGCCCTGTCCCACTTGGGCGACCTAACCTGCGAGTTTGCCCTCGACTCGTACTCGCAGCATGGTCGACACGCGGTCCTAGGAGGTCTTTGTGACTCTGCTCCATGCTCCAGAGCGGTCCCCATGTACTCGAGGCCTCAGCTAGGCCGCGGCGTATTTTTCAACATGTTGACGATCAAGATCAAGATACCAAGATACCAAGATACAATTTAATTGTCATTTGGACCCCTTGAGGTCCAAACGAAATGCCGTTTCTGCAGCCATACATTACAAACAAATAGACCCAAGACACAACATAATTTACATAAACATCCATCACATCGCTGTGATGGAAGGCCAAAAAAACCTATCTCTCCACTGCACTCCTCCCCCCCCCCCCCCACCCGATGTCAGAGTCAAAGTCAAAGCTCCCGGCTGGCGATGGCGATTGTCCCGCGGCCATTAAAGCCACGCCGGGTGGTGCGAGGTCGCACACCGGGTCTTGGTGTTGGAGCCCCCGGCGTGCGCTCGCAGAGTCCCGCGGCCATTCCAAGCCGCGCGGGGCGGTGCTGTAAGGCCCCGTTCCAGGAGCTCTTCGACCCCGCAACTCGGGCGGGAGAAGTCGCCGTTGCGAGAGCCCTGAAAAGCGGTCTCCCTCCAGGGACCCACGGGCTCCCGGTGCCGCCGTCCACCAGACCCGCAGTTGAAGCCTCCGACTCTCCGGAGGTCGGGCCACAGCAGCAGCAGCAGCAGCGCTCCTCCACCGCTCCACCCGCTCCGGACTCGGCCAGCCCCGCGACGGTGACGGTGAGTCGTCAGCACCAGAGTCCCCGGTCTCTTCCTGTTGGAGGCCGCTCCTCGTTGCAGCCCCAACGATAACGGAGACCCGACAAGAAAAGGTCGGGTCTCCCGTGCAGGGAGAGATTTAAAAGTTTCCCCCTCCCTCCCACCCCAATGCCCGCGCGTAAAAAACAGGTCGCCGTGGAAACAAATCGATACTTTTTTTACTCGTAAGTTTAGTCGTAGTAGTTCGGCATGCTAGTCATTGGTCATCGACGGTAGTTGTAGATAGTCTTCACCATAGTCGAAGGTCGACTTCACTCTCCACTATTCGGTGAACAATTTTCCCGAAGTTAGTCGTAGCTAGCCCAAGGAGGTCTTCAACATGTCATTTTTTCAAACTCTTCTAAACTCTCCAATTAGGTCGCCCAAGTGGGACAGCCCCTTAAGCCATGCCGGTGTTCGTGAACACCCCTCGGCCTACACCTCCTGTTAGCGCCCTCTGGTAGAGTCGCGGTCATGAAGTCACCCTTCGGCTTAACCTTGCCAAGGAGCCACGCCAGGTTCACCAATTTGAGGAAGGACATCCTTGTGATTGAGGCAGTGCAGCGTAGGTTCGCCAGATGGATCCCTGGGATGGCGGGACTGTCATAGAAACATAGACAATAGGTGCAGGAGTAGGCCATTCGGCCCTTCGAGCCTGCACCGCCATTCAATATGATCATGGCTGATCATCCAACTCAGTATCCCGTACCTGCCTTCTCTCCATACCCTCTGATCCCCTTAGCCACAAGGGCCACATCTAACTCCCTCTTAAATATAGCCAATGAACTGGCCTCGACTACCCTCTGCGGCAGAGAGTTCCAGAGATTCACCACTCTCTGTGTGAAAAAAGCTCTTCTCATCTCGGTTTTAAAGGATTTCCCCCTTATCCTTAAGCTGTGACCCCTTGTCCAGGACTTCCCCAACATCGGGAGCAATCTTCCTGCATCTAGCCTGTCCAACCCCTCATATGATGAAAGATTGAAAAGACTAGGCGTGTATTCACTGGAGTTTAGAAGGATGAAGGGATATCTTATAGAAACATATAAAATTATAAAAGGACTGGACAAGCTAGATGCAGGAAAAATGTTCCCAAATGTTGGGCGAGTCCAGAACCAGGGCCCACACACAGTCTTAGAATAAAGGGGAGGCCATTTAAGAAACTTTTTCACCCAGAGAGTTTTACATCTCTGCCTTTCCCTGCCTGGACAGACTAGATGCAGGAAAATGTTCCCAATGTTGGGCGAGTCCAGAACCAGGGGCCACACACAGTCTTAGAATAAAGGGGAGGCCATTTAAGAAACTTTTTCACCCAGAGAGTTGTGAATTTATGGAAATCCCTGCCACAGAGGGCAGTGGAGGCCAAGTCACTGGATGGATTTAAGAGAGGGTTAGATAGAGCTCTGGGGGCTAGTGGAGTCGAGGGATATGGGGAGACGGCAGGCACGGGTTATTGATAGGGGATGATCACAATGAATGGCGGTGCTGACTCGAAGGGCCGAATGGTCTCCTCCAGCACCTATTTTCTATGTTTCTATGTTTCTCTCTCCGATACGACAGAGCCCAGGTATCTGGCGCTGTAAGACAGCAGCTCTACCACAGTACTCGAGTCCGACTTGGCTGTGTTTGTGTAGGGTGGAGTCATAGAGTGATACAGTGTGGAAACAGGCCCTTCAGCCCAACGTGCCCTGCTCGTTCCCATACACCCACCACCCTTTGAGTGGAAAAGGTTACCCCTCCGATTCCAATTAAATGGTTCCCCCTTCACCTTGAACCCATGTCCTCTGGTCCTCGATTCCCCTCAACTCTGGGCAAGAGACTCTGTGCATCTACCCGATCTATTCCTCAACATGTCCCAGCTAGTGTAAAAGAATATGTGTGTTATGATTGTGTTTATAATTTGTTTGGTTGTTTTGTTGTTTGTCTTTTGCACAAAAGTCTGCGAGCATTGCCACTTTCATTTCACTGCACATCTCGTATGTGTATGTGACAAATAAACTTGACTTGACTTGACTTGACTACACTAGTCCCACCTGCCAGCGCTTGGTCCATATCCCTCCAAACCTGTCCTATCCATGTACCCGTCTAACTGTTTCATAGACGTTGATGTAGTCCCAGCCTCAACTACCTCCTCTGGCAGCTCGTTCCAAACACCCACCGCTGCCCTTTGTGTGAAACAGTTACCCCTCAGATTCTTATTCAATCTTTTCCCCTTCACCTTGAACCTATTTCCTTAGGAAACAGTTAGACCTTCGGACCAGATTCAGATTCAGATTCAATTCAGATTCAATTTTAATTGTCATTGTCAGTGTACAGTACAGAGACAACGAAATGCATTTAGCATCTCCCTTGAAGAGCGACATAGCAAACGATTTGAATAAAAAAAATAATAAGTGTCCGGGGGGGGGGTGATTGGCAGTCACCGAGGTACGTTGTTGAGTAGAGTGACAGCCGCCGGAAAGAAGCTGTTCCTCGACCTGCTGGTTCGGCAACGGAGAGACCTGTAGCGCCTC
Organism: Leucoraja erinaceus; assembly: GCF_028641065.1. Taxonomy (NCBI): domain Eukaryota; kingdom Metazoa; phylum Chordata; class Chondrichthyes; order Rajiformes; family Rajidae; genus Leucoraja; species Leucoraja erinaceus. The sequence goes on from NW_026575407.1 coordinate 164,167, forward strand.
CTGGATGGTAGGAGGGTAAACAGTCCATGGTTGGGGTGAGAGCAGTTCTTGGCGATGCTGAGCGCCCTCTGCAGACAGCGCTTGCTTTGGACAGACTCAATGGAGGGGAGCGAGGAACCGGTGATGCGTTGGGCAATTTTCACCACCCTCTGCAATGCCTTCCGGTCGGAGACAGAGCAGTTGCCGTACCGTACTGTGATGCAGTTGGTAAGGATGCTCTCGATTGTGCAGCGGTAGAAGTTCACCAGGATCTGAGGAGACAGATGGACCTTCTTCAGTCTCCTCAGGAAGAAGAGACGCTGATGAGCCTTCTTGATCAGAGTAGAGGTATTGTGGGTCCAAGAGAGGTCATCGGAGATGTTGACCCCCAGGAACCTGAAGCTAGAAACACGTTCCACCTCCGTCCCGTTAATGTGGATGGGAGTGTGCGTGCCGCCCCTAGACTTCCTGAAGTCTACAATGAGTCTACCATCACTTACCGCTGACACCACCACCACTCCTGCTCATCGGTTCATGAGTTGGATGGTTGTGCGAGGCCCCTGGGGCCAAAACTCCTCAGCTGGCCCGTGCCGGCTGGGCTTTGTGTGCAGTCCAGCGCCCGGGGCCAACTCATCGTTCACCCAGCCACGGCCGAGTCGGTCGACGGATTGCCGTCGGGATTTTGTCCACGTATTTTGACCGTTTTTGTCCCTTATTTGGGAGCGAGAGAGAGTTGGCGACCCTACTCGAGGGCCTGAGCGACAGGGAGAGGTTGTGCAGGCTAGGACTTTATTCCTTGGAGCGCAGGAGGATGGAGGGTGATTTTTTTTTTGTTTTTGTTTTGAGAGAGGCCTATAAAATCATGAGGGGAATAGATAGGGTGGCTGGGCAGTCTTTTACCCAGAGTTGGAGCATCAAGATCCATAGGGCAAGGGTTTAAGGTGAGGGAGGGGGAGATTTGGCGGGAAACTGAGGGACAACTTGTTGACTCCGAGGGTGGTGGGCACATGGGCCGGGCTGCCAGAGGAGGGAGTTTGGGCAAGCGCGAAAACACAATTTAAAGATATTTGGGGTGGGCTCATCAGCGGGTCAGGCAGCATCTGTGGAGAAAAGGACCAGGTGACCATTCAGGTCAGAAACCCTTCTTCAGATGGTACATGGTACAGGGATAGGAACAGCTTGAAGGGATATGGGCCAAATATGTGCAGGTGGGACCTAGTCTAGATGGGATATCTTGGGCATGTTGGGCCGAAGGGCCTGTTTCTCCGCTCTAATGTATGACTGTAATGTTCCTGCGGCTTTGAGGAATGCATTTGGGTAGTGTCTTGGTTGTAACCCCCCCTCTCATCTCCACCTCCCCTCTCATCTCCCCCCCCTCCCCTCTTCCCCCTCCCCTCTTTCCCCTCCCCCCTCCCCCTCTTTCCCCCCCCCCTCCCCTCTCCCCCCTCCCCTCTTTCCCATCCCCCTCTCTCTCCCCTCTCCCTCTCCTCTCCCCACCTCTCTCTCCCCCCTCCCCCCCTCCCTCCCTCTCCCCTCCCCTCTCTCCCCCCCTCCCCTCTTCCCCTCCTCTCTCCCTCCCTCTCTCCCCCTCCCCTCCTCCCCTCTCCCCTCTCTCCCCCTCCCCTCTCTCCCCCTCTCCTCCTCCCTCCCTCTTCCCTCTCCTCCCCTCTTCCCCCCTCTCCCTCTCTCCCCCCTCCCCCTCCTCTCCTCCCCTCTCCCCCCCCCCCCTCTTCCCCCTCTCCCCTCTTCCCCTCTCTCCTCTTCCTCCCCCCCCTCCCCTCTCCCCCCTCCCCTCTTCCCCCCCTCCCCTCTTCCCCTCCTTCCCTCCCCTTCTCCTCCCTCCCCTCTCCTCCCCCTCTCTCCCTCTCTCTCTCTATCTCTCGGTCCCTCTCTCTCTCTCTCCTCCCCTCCCTTCCCCTCTCTCTCTCTCCCCCTCCCCCTCTCCCCTCCCCTCTTCTCTCCCTCCTCCTCCCTCCTTCCCTCTCCTCCCCTCCTCTCCTCCCCCCCCCCCTATCCCTCCCTCCCTCTCCCCCTCCCCCTTCCCCTCTCCCCTACTCTCTCTCTCTCCTCTCTCCCCTCTCTCCTCCCCTCCCCTCTCCCCCTCCCCTCTTTCCCCCTCCCCTCTCCCCTCTTCTCCCCCTCTCCCCCTTCTCCTCCCCTCTTTCATCCTCCCCTCTTCCCCCTCCCCTCTTCTCCTCCCCCCTCCTCTCCTCTTCCCCCTCCCCTCTTTCTCCTCCTCTCTCTCCCCTCTCTCCCCTCCTCCTCCCCTCTTTCCCCCTCCCCTTTTTCCTCCCTCTCCTTTCCTCTCCCCCTTTCTCCCCCTTTCCCCCTCCCCTCCCCCCCTCCCCTCTTCTCCCCCCTTCCCCCTCTTCCCTTCCCCTCTCTCTCCCCTCCCCTCTTCCTCTCTCGCCCCTCCCCTCCTCCCCCTCCCCCTTCCCCCTCCCCTCCCCCCTCCCCTCTCCCCTCCCCTCTCCCTCCTCCCTCTCTCCTCTTTCCTCTCCCCTCTCCCCTCCCCCCTCTTCTCCCCTCTCCCCTCCTCCCTCTCCCCCCTCTCCCTCCCTCCCCTCCCTCTCCCCCCTCCTCCCTTCTCCCCCTCCTCCTCTCCCCCCCCTCTCTTCCTCCCCCCTCCCTCCCTCTCCCTCCCTCTCCCCCTCTCCTCTCTCCCCCTCTCCCTCCCTCTCCTCTCCTTCTCCCCTTCTCTCCCTCTCCTCTCCTTCTCCCCCTCTCCACTCTCCTTCTCCCTCTCTCCCCCTCTCCCCTCTTCCCCTCTTCTCTCCCCCCTCCCTTCTCTTCCCCCCCCCTTTCCCCCTCTCCTCTCCCCCTCTCCCCCCCCCCCCCCCTCCCTCTCTCCCCCCCCCTCCCTCTTCCTTCCCCCCCCTCCCACCCTCTCCACCCCGCTCGCCCCCCCCTCTCCTCCCCCCCCCCTCTCCCCCCCTCCCCTCTCCCCCCCCTCCTCTCTCCCCTCCCCCTCCCTCTCCCCTCCTCGCCCCTCTCCCCCCCTCCCTCTCCCCCCCCTCCCTCCCCCCCCCCCCCCTCTCCCCCCCCCCCCCCCCCCCCCCCCCCCCTCCCCTCCCCCCCCCCCTCCCCCTCTCCCCTCCTCCCCTCTCCCCTCTCCTCTCCCCTCCTCCCCCTCCTCCTCCCTCTCCCTCTCCCCCCTTCCCCTCTCTCTCTCCCCCTCCCTCCCTCTCTCTCTCCCCCCCCCTCTCTTCTCCCCCTCCCCCCCTTTCCCCTCTCCCCCCCCTCCCCTCTCCCCTTCTCTCATCCCCCTTCCCTCCCCCTTCTCCCCCTCCCTCCCCCCCTCCCCCCCCCCCATTTGCCCTGCAGCTTCCCTCCGCTCCTGGTTTCCCTCCAGCAGACCTGCCCCACCTCCCGCATGGACGTTCCTGCGCTTCCACGCTCCCGCGCCTCTCTCTTCCCCCACTCTCAGTCAGCCCCTTCCGCAGACGCCCTTGGTGCCCCAGCAACCGAACCGTCCCCCTTCGGGCTTCCTCTCTCCCCGCTGGGGGTCTCCTATCCCCTGGTTACGATCCTCCGATTGTCCTGTCTTGGTTCTAAACTCAGTGTCCTCTCCACTTGTATTTAGTCAGATTCCCTGGAGTGTTGTAGATCCTAGTTAAGGAAGGCTTCACACAATGCTAGCATTGATTTCGGTCAGGATTTCTTATAGAGACATATAAAATTATAAAAGGACTGGACAAGCTAGATGCGGGAAAAATGTTCCCAATGTTGGGCGAGTCCAGAACCAGGGGCCACACACACAGTCTTAGAATAAAGGGGAGGCCATTTAAGACTGAGGTGAGAAAAAACTTTTTCTTTTCCACCCAGAGAGTTGTGAATTTGTGGAATTCCCTGCCACAGAGGGCAGTGGAGGCCGAGTCACTGGATGGATTTAAGAGAGAGTTAGATAGAGCTCTAGCGGCTAGTGGAGTCCAGGGATATGGGGAGAAGGCAGGCACGGGTTATTGATCGGGGACGATCAGCCATGATCACAATCAATGGCGGTGCTGGCTTGAAGGGCCGAATGGCCACCTCCTGCACCTATTTTCTATGTTTCTAGGACTAGAATACGAAAACATGTAATGTTTCTCACAGAGTGTCTCTTTCTGCTTCCAGTGCCTCCGGGAATGATGCCACCCTTCCCGCCGGGGCTGTTCCCCTTCTGGCCGCCGATGGGCCACATGGGCCAGAACCTCTTCCCTCAGGCCCCACCGGCCTTTCCCCCCAACACCCGCAAACCAAACGCTCTTCCCCCCTCCGGTCAAACGCTCAGGTCCAACGGTAGGTGCTTTCTTTCCCCTTCCTTCCCCCCTCCCCTCCCCCCTCCTCCTCCCCTCCTTCCCCCTCCTTCTCTCCCCCTTCTCTCCTTCCCCCTTCTCTCCCTTCTCTCTCCCCTCTCCTTCCCTCTCCCCCCCCCGCCTCTCCCCCCCTTTCCTCCCCTCCCTTCCTCCCTCCCTTCTCCCCTCCCTCCCTCCTCTCTCCCCCTCCTCCCTTCCCTCTCCCTTCCCTCTCCCTCCCTCTCCCCCTTCCTTGCCCTCCCTCTCCTCTCTCTCCCTCCCTTCCTCTCCCTCTCTCCCCTCCCTCCATCTCCTCTCTCCCTCTCCCTGCTCCTCCCTCCCCCTTCCTCTCCCCCTTCCCTCCCCCTTCCCTCCCCCTTCCCTCCCCCTTCCCTCCTCCCCCTTCCCCCTTCCCTCCCCCTCCTCCCCCCCCCTTCCCTCCCCCCTCCTCTTCCCCCCTTCCCCCTCCCCCCCTCCCCTTCCCCCTCCCCCTTCCCCCTCCCTCTCCCTCTCCCTTCCCCCTCTCCCCTTCCCCCTCTCTCTTCCCCCTCTCCCTCCCCCTCTCTCCCTCCCCCTCCCTCTCCCTCTCCTTCCCTCTCCCCCTCCCCCTCCCTCTCCCCTTCCCCCCCTTCCTCCCCTCTCCCTTCCCCCTCTCCCTTCCCCCTCCCCCCCCTCCTCTCCCTCCCCCCTCTCTCTCCCCCCTCTCCTCCTCCCCCCCCCCTCCCCCCTCTCCCCTTCCCCCCTCCCCCCCCCTCCCCCCCCCCCCCCCCCCCTCCCCCTCTCCCCCACCCCCACCCCCCCCCCCCCCACCCCCCTCCCCTCCCCTCTCCCTTCCCCCTCTCCCTTCCCCCCTTCCCTCCCCTCTTCCCCCTCCCCTTCCTCCCTTCCCCTCCCCCTCTTCCCTTCCCCCTCCTCCCTTCCCCCTCCTCCTCCTCCCCCCTCTCCCCCCCTCCCCTTTTTCCCCCTCCCTTCCCCCTCCTCTCCTCCTTCCCCCTCTCCTCCCTTCCCTTCTCCCTCCCCTCTCCTCTCTTTCCCCCTCTCCCTTCCCCCTCTCTCTCCCTCCCTCTCCCCTTCCCCCCCTTCCCTCTCCCCCTCTCCCTTCCCTCTCCTCTCTCCCTCCCTCCCTTCCCTCCCCCTCCTCTCCTCCTCTCTCCCTCCCCCTCTTCCCTCTCCCCCTCCCTCTCCCCCTCTCTCTTCCCTCTCCCTTCCCCCCTCTCCCTTCCCCTCTCCCTTCCCTCCCTCTCCCTTCCCTCTCTCCCTCCTCCCTCTCCCTTCTCCTTCCCTCTCCCCCGCTCTCCCTTCTCCCTCTTCCCTTCCCCTCTCCTCCCTTCCCCCCCCTCTCCCTTCCCCCTTCTCCCCTTCCCCCTCTCCCCCTCCCCCTCTCCCTTCCCCCTCTCCCTTCCCCCTCCTCCCTCTCCCCTCTTCTTCCCCTCTCCCCTCCCCCTCTCCCTCCCCCTTCCCCTCCCCTTCTCCTCCCCCCCTTCCTCTTCCTCCTCCCTCTCCTCTTCTCCCCTCTCTCCTCCCCCCCCCCCTCCTCCCTTCCCCCTCTCCCTTCCCCCTCTCTCCCTCCCCCTCCCCCCCCTCCCCTCCCCCCTCTCCCTCCCCCTCCCCCCCTCTTCCCCCCTCTCCTCCTCCTCTCTCCTTTCCCCTCCTTCTCGCCCCTCTCCCCTCCCCCCTCTCCCTTCCCCCTCTCCCTTCCCCCTCTCCCTTCCCCCTCTCCGTCCCCCTCCCCCCTTCCCCCCCTCCACCTCTGTCTCCCCCTCTCCCCCTCTCCCCCTCTCCCCCTGCCCCACTCCCCCCTTCCCCCCCTTCCCCCTTCCCCTTCCCCCCCAGTTTCAGTTTCCTTTCCTGTCAATGAAAAGCTTTTTTCGCGCGCTATCCAGTCAACAGAAAGACAACACACAATTACAATCGAGCCGTCCACAGTGTACAGAGACACGATAAGGGAATAACAAAATCCCTGGCACTGTGAGGCATCAACTCTACCGCTGCGCCACCGTGCCGCCCCTGAGAACTATATTCTGCACTCTGTATGTTCCCCTTTGCTCCACCTGTTGTCCCTGAGTGTGGACTGATTGTATCTATGAGTTGTTTCATCAGTTCAGTTTCAGTTTAGTTTATTGTCACGTGTACCGAGGTACAGTGAAAAGCCTTTGTTGCATGCTAACCAGCCAGCAGAAAGACAATACATGATTACAATCGAGCAGTTTACAGTGTACAGATACTTGATAAAGGGAATAACGTTTAGTGCAAAGCAAAGCCAGCAAAGTTCGATCAAGGATAGTCCGAGGGTCACCAAAGAGGTAGATGGGAGGTCAGGACCGCTCTCTGGTTGTGGTAGGATGGTTCGGTTGCCTGATAACAGCCGGGAAGAAACTGTCCCTGAATCTGGAGGTGTGTGTGTGTGTGCGTTTTCACACTTCTGTACCTCTTGCCCGATGGGAGAGGGGAGGAGAGGGAGTGACCGGGGGTGAGACTGGTCCTTGATGATGCTGCTGGCCTTGCCGAGGCAGCGTGTGGTGAAGATGGAGTCGGTGGAAGGGAGGTTGGTTTGCGTGATGGCGCCTGGGCTGCTTCCACGATTAGCCACCGTTTCTTGCGGCCCCCTCTCTCTCTCCCTGTGTCTCTGTCTCTCTCTTCGTCTCTCTCACTCCCGCTATCTCTGTCTCCCTGTCTGTCTGTCTCTCTCTCTCACTGTCTCTCTCTCTCTCTCTGTCTCTGTCTGTGTCTCTGTCTGTGTCTCTGTCTGTGTCTCTGTCTGTGTCTCTGTCTGTGTCTCTGTCTGTGTCTCTGTCTGTGTCTCTGTCTGTGTCTCTGTCTGTGCCTCTGTCTGTGCCTCTCTGTCTCTGTCTCTGTCTCTGTCTCTGTCTCTGTCTCTGTCTCTGTCTCTGTCTGTGTCTGTGTGTGTGTCTCTGTCTATCTCTGTCTCTCTCTCTCTCTCTCTCTCTGTCTGTCTCTGTCACTCTCACTCTCTGTCTGTGTTGCTGGCTGGGTCTCCCTGTGACCCCCATGTGACTCTCACAGAGGGGCAGTCTGTCCCCTCTCTGTGTCTCTCGTGCCTCCCCTCCCCCCCCCCCCCACACACCTCTGTCCGACCCCCTCTAACATGACCCCCATCACGTCGGAGCCAGGGCACAACCCCTGGCAGGGTGGAGAAGGCCCGTGGGGCTCTGCCGCCCGATCTCCGTCACTCCCCCGTCCCTCCGCCGATGAGCCGATGGAATCAAAAGGCGGCAGAACGCACGACAAGCGCAGAAACGCGGCGAGCAAGAGTCGCTCGAAAACCCGCAGCGATGGTGAGACTTTACCAGAGTGATCCCAGGAATGAGTTGGGTCAACAGAGCTGCCATTTTATTTTTCGACAGCAGTAGACAATAGGTGCAGGAGGAGTAGGCCATTCGGCCCTTCCAGCCAGCACCGCCATTCAATGTGATCATGGCTGACCATCCCCAATCGGTACCCCGTTCCTGCCTTCTCCCCCATATCCCCTGACGGGCCTGTCCCACTTGGGCGCATTTGCGCGTCATCATTTACGTGCGTTGTTCCACGCACGTGATGCCGCATGGTGCGGTCTGTATGTACAAAACCTTCGTGTACCATCTGCGTGACGCCCAAGTGGGACAGGCTCCTGACTCCGCTATCTTCTAGAGCCCTATCTAGCTCTCTCTTGAAAGCATCCAGAGAACCGGCCTCCACCGCTCTCTGAGGCAGAGAATTCCACAGACTCACCACATCCTGTGAGAAAAGGTGTTTCCTCGTCTCCGTTCTAAATGGCCGACCCCTTATTCTTAAACTGTGTGTGTGTGTGGACCCTGGTTCTGGACTCCCCCAACGTCGGGAACATGTTTCCTGCCTCTTGCGTGTCCAATCCCTCACTGATCTTATATGTTTCAATAAGATACCCTCTCATCCTTCTAAATTCCAGTGTATACAAGCCCAGCCGCTCCATTCTGTCAACATAAGACAGTCCCGCCATCCCGTGAATTAACCTGGTGAAAACTCAGATCCCTTCCATTCGTCCCCAAGTTATCTCGCTTTTCTAATTAGAACATGAAAAAATCCAGCATATGTCCGGAGGGGCAAGCCACGAGGAGACTTGGGGCGCGGGAATTCCACAGACAGTGGCGCGCTTGCTGGAGAAAAGGTTGCTTTCCTGTGCGGAGTTTCTGAAACGCGCCGACCCCCTATTCCCCCCCGACCGTGTGGGTTGGCCCCAGATAGAAACATAGAAAATAGGTGCAGGAGTAGGGATTAGGTTTTCGAGCCTCTTGCCATTCCAATACGATCATGGCTGATCATCCAACTCAGTATCCCATCCCTGCCTTCTCTCCATACCCTCTGATCCCTTTAGCAACAAGGGCCACATCTAACTCCCTCTTAAATATAGCCCATGAACTGTGGCCTCAACTACCTTCTGTGGCAGAGAATTCCAGAGATTCACCACTCTCTGTATGAAAAATGTTTTCCTCATCTCGGTCCTAAAAGATTTCTCCCTTATCCTTAAACTGTGTGGCCCCTAGTTCTGGACTTCCCCAACATTGGGAATAATCTTCCTGCGTCTAGCCTATCCAACCCCTTAAGAATTTTGTGAGTTTCTATAAGAAGATCTTCGGTTTCCTCCCACACTCCCAGATCTGAAGGGGCTGCTCGTCAAGTTTGGGCTCCATTTTAGTCTGACGATCCTGATTTTTGGGTATGTTGTACAGAGGGGAGGAGGGTCGGTTGGGAGGAGTTTCATATGAAGAAAGACTGGGTAGACTCGGCTTGTGCTCGCTAGAATTTAGAAGATTGAGGGGGGATCTTGTAGAAGCTTACAAAATTCTTAAGAGGTTGGACAGGCTAGATGCAGGAAGATTGTTCCCGATGTTGGGGAAGTCCAGAACAAGGGGTCACAGCTTAAGGATAAGGGGGAAGTCTTTTAGGACCGAGATGAGAAAAATAATTTTCACACAGAGAGTGGTGAATCTGTGGAATTCTCTGCCACAGAAGGTAGTTGAGGCCACACAGTTCATTGGCTATATTTAAGAGGGAGTTAGATGTGGCCCTTGTGGCTAAAGGGATCAGGGGATATGGAGGAAAAGGCAGGTGCAGGATACTGAGTTGGATCATCAGCCATGATCATATTGAATGACGGTGCTGGCTCGAAGGGCCGAATGCATCTATTTACTATTTTCTATGTTTCTATCTCTGGAGAAATGGAATAGGTGACGTTTCGGGACGAGACTGAAGAAGGTTCTCGACCCAAAACCTCAGCAATTCCTTCTCTCCAGAGATGCTGCCTGTCCCGCTGAGTTTAGTTTAATTTAGTGATACTGCGCGGAAACAGGCCCTTCGGCCCACCGAGTCTGCGCCGACCAGCGATCCCCGCACACTGACACTACCCTATACTCCGGGGAATTTTATTTACATTTCTTCAAGCCAATTAACCTACAAACCCGCTCGTCTTTTGGAGTGTGGGAGGAAACCGGAGCACCCGGAGAAAACCCACACAGGTTACAGGGAGAACGTGCAAACTCCGTACAGGCAGCACGCACACACGGTCGGGATCGAACCCGGGTTTCTGCCGCTGTGAGGCAGCAGCTCTACCCGCTGCACCTCCATATTGTAAACAGTATAATAAACGGAATAGAAATCACACGCACGCACACACACACTGATACACATACACGCACGCACACACACTGATAGACACACACACACACACACTGACACACGTGGATACACACACACACACACTGATACACACACACACACACACACTGATACGCACACACACACACAACCACACACACACACACACACACACACACACACACACTGATACACACACACACACACACACACACACACACACACACACACACACACACACACACACACACACACACACACACACACACACACTGATACACACACACACACACACTGATACACACACACACACACACAGATACACACACACACACACACACACACACACACACACACACACACACACACACACACACTGACACACACACACACACACTGACACACACACACACACACACACACACACACACACACTGATACACATACACACACACACACACACACACATACACTGATACACTGTCTGATTAATTAACAATGCTTGTTTGATTATCTTTCAACATTCCAGCTGCTACTGGTGATTCCTCGAGGAGCGGAGACTCCATGGCAGGGACCGGCTTGGAAGCGCCGCCCACGGGCTCCATCCCAGGATTTCCTTTCACCTTCCCTCCGTTCCCAACGGCTCCTTGGGTGGGAATGCCGCCACTTCCGTTCGGTAAGGATGAAGGGGCGGGCATGAGTACTTGCAGGGGGCTTCCCGCGCCCCCTTTAAGCCTGTCAGTGCGGGCCCCACACTTCCTCGCGCCCCCTTTAAGCCCGTCACTTTCTTAAAAATTAAGGGAACTGAATGAAGTTTTCAGTTATTATAGATTGAAGCATTCTGAAACAAATATAAAACATCTTACTTGGATGACCGGAAATTAAACCATATAATTAGTTAATTACGTAATTGGAGCCAATTACAAAATTGAAAGTTGTGACGGAAATAATAACAAACATCCAGACTGCCTTGAAAATTCAAAAATGTGATATTCTCAAGATCAGAACTTTAATATTATTGTATAAAATGCTGTCAGTCCGTAACAGATAGGTAAATAAATTCCAATTTCTAGCAATAGACCAAGTCTTTATGGAGAAGATCAGTTGCCAGCTGGTACATTGGCATATCATAATCAGTAGCATCATCATACTCCTCAGATTGTAACTAATAAGCAGCTCTGTACACCTCAACTTTTCAATTTAAACATTTTTTTTTTTTTTTTTTTAATTGAAAAAAAAAAAATATGGAACGCTTCACGAATTTGCGTGTCATCCTTGCACAGGGGCCATGCTAATCTTCTCTGTATCGTTCCAATTTTTAGTATATGTGCTGCCAAAGCAAGCACCAACTTTTCAATTTTGGTATTGTAAATTACAAGTTTTTGCTCTTCAAACCACACATGACATGCCTTTCTGCCCACTACTTTCCCATTAACGATTCCATTTCTTAAGAAAAAGATTTTATTTTTTAAAATAGCCTAAGTATCCAAATAACAAACTAATCCCATTCACACAAGAATCCACAATATAACATGATTTTTAAATCTCACTGTCATGAATTTATATGCCGGATGGAGGGAATTTAATACAATAAAAATAATAATCTTATTTAGGATAGCACATTTTAAAATAAAGAAACATCAAAAACACCACAAACAAAGCAAAGCCTCACATGGTCAAAACAGGGAGTACAATTGTGTTTTACACTGGATTTGAAGATGGCAAGGGAGCCTGGGTGCAACGGCAGGGTGTCCTTGCCCCAGCAGCACAACGACAGTATGCACTCCAAGCCTCTTTCGAACCGGCTACCTTCCGGTCTCCAGTCCGAACACTTATGCCGGATTGCGGGATCTGTTTTAATGTTTAATTCCCATAAAATTAATCTAGAAACATCCACTCAATATAATCAAAATTTTTTTTTTTTTTGCACAATACACTAAAACTGATATTTAATATAAAAATATTAACTATGGATAGACAATAACACAAAATATAGACGATTTAGATGCTCTTGTGTCATGATTGTCCAAAGAAAAAGAGCATTTTAATCATCTTGCGAGTGGGTTTTTATGGAACGCAATCGATTGGAACGTTGCATTTGCGGTGAATTTGAACTCCATATCGGCAGGAAAAACACTAAGGGGGCCCAAATCACATTTTCGCAACGTAAAATTAGATTAAAGCCATCCCAAGAAGCAAGGTTATATGTAAAATAGACGTCTTACCCTTTGTTTTGTCCCGTTCTTGCGATCCGTCACGTTGTAGGCGTTAGAAGTCGCATTTTATTTGAATATAATTTTTTAATTGTCTCGTGATTTAAAAAAAAATTGAAGGAAGGGAACGGAAGTCTGATCGATTTTTCTTCAGCAGCTAGCAGCCAGAGGAAATCCCTCTCTGACAGGCAGTAGAAAACTGGACTTTAATCCCGCCCCCCAAAGGCGCCAAAACCGCGCACACGGCCAAAACTGCAGCGTCGCTGAAGTAAATTTTGTAACATCGCTACTGCAGGTGTTGACAATAAACCTAAACCTCTTCTCTTCTCCCCCCACCCCCCCGTTCCCTCAGCGATGCCTCCGATGCCGTTGCCCCCGTCGGGATTTGCCGGGCTGACGGAAGAGGAGCTGCGTGCGATGGAAGGGCAGGAACGTCAGAACCTGGAGGCCCGGCTCCAGTGCCTGCAGAACATCCACACGCTGCTCGACGCTGCCATGGTCCACATCCACCAGTATCTCGCCGTGGTGGCCACCCTCAGGTGGGCATTTGGGGGGGGGGGAACCAGCGAGGCCCTTCGGCCCATCACCTCCGAGCCAACCACCGCATCAAGTCAAAACCCGATCTCCTCAGCCTGCATGTGAACCATGTCCCTGCATTCCCTCTGCACTAACATGTGCCAATCCAAAAAGCCCCTTAAACAACACAGCACAGAGCATAGGTAGAACATTCACCCAGAGAGTTGTGAATTTATAGAATTCCCTGCCACAGAGGGGAATGCATTTCGTTGTCTCTGTACTGTACACTGACAATGACAATTAAAATTGAATCTGAATCTGAATCTGAGTGGAGGCCAGGTCACTGGATGGATTTAAGAGAGGGTTAGATAGAGCTCTAGGGGCTAGTGGAATCAAGGGATATGGGGAGAAGGCAGGCACGGGTTATTGATAGGGGACGATCAGCCACGATCACAATGAATGGCGGTGCTGGCTCGAAGGGCCGAATGGCCTCCTCCTGCACCTATTTTCTATGTTTCTATATCCAGAGGACATACTTCAAGGTGAATGTTAAAAGGTTTAATAGGAATCTGAGGGTTAACTTTTTCACACAGAGGGTGGTGGGTGTATGGAACGAGCTGCCGGAGGAGGTAGTTGAGGCTGGGACTACATCAACATCTATGAAACAGTTAGACAGGTACATGGATAGGACGGGTTTGGAGGGATATGGCAGGTGGGACTAGTGTAGTATTATGAATATTATGAATGAAATTTACAAAAAAGTAACGACATTTCAATGAATGAAAGATGTACAAAAAAGTAACGACATTTCAATGAATGAATGATATGCAAAAAAGAAATGGAAACAGGCCGACGTTAGTTGTTTGTTGGGTGACAACGAGTAGCTGGTGTGACTTGGGTGCAGGAGGGATGGAGGGAGAGGGAATGCCGGGGTTACTTGAAGTTAGAGATATCAATATTCATACCACTGGGGTGTAAGCTGCCCAAGCGAAATATGAGATGCTGTTCCTCCAATTTGCGTTTTAGCCTCACCCTGACAATGGAGGAGGCCCAGGACAGAAAGGTCTGTGTGGGAATGGGATGGGGAATTTGGCAACCGGGAGATCAGGTTGGTTCAGGCGTGCTGAGTGAAGGTTTTCAGCGAAACGATCGCCCAAACTACGCTTGGTCAAGTCAAGTCAAGTTTATTTGTCACATACACATACGAGATGTGCAGTGAAATGAAAGTGGCAATGCTCGTGGACTTTTGTGCAAAAGACAAACAACAAAACAACCAAACAAATTATAAACACAATCATAACACACATATTCTTTTACATAATAAATAATAGAAGGAAAAACGTTCTGTAGAGTTAGTCCCTGGTGAATAAGGCGTTTACAGTCCGAATTGCCTCTGGGAAGAAACTCCTTCTCAACCTCTCCGTTCTCACCGCATGGCAACGGAGGCGTTTGCCTGACCGTAGCGGCTGGAACAGTCCGTTGCAGGGGTGGAAGAGGTCTCCCATGATTTTGTTTGCTCTGGAGTTGCACCTCCTGTTGTATAGTTCCTGCAGGGGGGCGAGTGAAGTTCCCATAGTGCGTTCGGCCGAACGCACTACTCTCTGCAGAGCCTTCTTGTCCTTGGCAGAGCAATTCCCGAACCAGATGGTAATGTTCCCGGACAAGATGCTTTCCACCGCCGCTGCGTAGAAGCACTGGAGGATCCTCGGAGACACTCTGAATTTCCTCAATTGCCTGAGGTGGTAAAGGCGCTGCCTTGCCTTACTCACCAGTGCTGAGGCGTGTGATGCCCATGTCATATCCTCAGAGATGTGGACTCCCAGATATGTGGTCTCGCCGATGTGTAAGAGTCCACACCTGGAACAGCGGATACGGTAGATGCGGCTCGAGGTGGTGCACGTGAACGGGGAAAGTGTCGGAGGCGGGGAAAGTGTCGGAGGATTACGTGTTGTATGAGGCGGCTGATGGGGGGGGGGGAGGGGGTAACGTGAGGTGACTGCGGGTTCGGGCTGGGGAGGGTCTTTGCGTTCACGGCCTTCTCTCTCTAGCCCCCCCAGGCCGACGACAACCGAGCGAGCGGCGCCCAGCACGGAGTCGCCGGAGCCGGCAGCGGGAGCGCAGGCAGATTCACCGGGAGCGCCCCCCTCTCCCACTCCCGCTCCAGCGGCCGACACCACCTCGACAGAACCAGCACCGGCTCCCGAGGAAATAGGTAACAGGCCACCGTGCGAGCGCTTGAAACATGCCGGCTTTACATTTAGGCCACGTCTCCTCTATAATAGGAGGCTGGGAATATTATCTCTCCGTAATGAATGAATGAATGAGTACCATCACACGCAGCAAGCTGCAGTCAAACCTTCGTTTCGCCCCACCGGGAGGTATCCAAAGAGTGGCCACATAAAGGGCGCCGACCATGTTATAAATGATCGCGCGGCGGGTCCTCCTTTGTTTCGCCCCCTCCCCCAAACCGGGTACCTTTGTTTGTCTCCCCCTCTCTCCCCCCCCCCCCCACTGGGTCCCCTTTGTTTTCCCCACCTCGCCCCCCCTCCCCCAAACCGGGTACCCCTTTGTTTGCCCCCCCCTCTCTCCCCATCCCCCCCCACCCCACTGGGTCCCCCCTTTGTTTCCCCCCCCCCACTGTGTCAAACCTTTGTCTCCCCCTCTCTCTCCCCATCCCACCACACCTGGTAGGTATGTTACAAAACCTACCTGAATCGTCATTGGGAATCTGCCCCACAGCTATGTCCGCATTTTTGGCGCTGTTTGGAGGGGGGGGGCGGTTTAAAAAAACGCTTTTACTAGGCTGTTCTAACCGCAGATGTTCAGCCTAGTAAATCATTAACGAAAAATCGCTGCAAGACCCGTCGCAAAAGGGTATTATTAGTTTTATAGGCCTCGTGCCTTATAATAGTTTTAAAATTACTGTCTCATTCCGCAACCTCTCGCAGCCCCAGGGTTTTATAAAGCAAACAATTAAAGGTATGTACCTTATTTTTACATTAAATGGGGCATATATATAACCCTGTATATCAAGTTATCTATAGCGAGTATTTCATTTTGGGCTTTTTATATCCCGCAGTATTTTTCTCGGCATTTGAGGGCACTAATCCAGCGCGATGTCAACGTTCTAAACCAGCGCGTTCACATGAACCCACTAGAAAGCCGATTTAAATGGGCATTTATTTACAGCAATTGAACACTAAATTCCTTCCATTTGGCCTATAAATTAATGTAAATTAGATATAAAAAATCATGTTATATTGTGAATTATTTGTGAATAATCTTTGGCACTTAGGCTATTTAAAAATGTTAATCTTTCCTTAAGAAATGGTCTTTTGACTATCCAAGATCACAGCTTTTTTGTAATGTCCATTGAAAATCAATAGGGAACAAGATGCTAATTTCCGAGTATGAAAATGGCCATAACTTTTTTAATACTTGAGATATGAAAGTGAATTTGGTGTCAAATTAAACTTATTGTTATGCTTTATCTGATGGGATAAATTGCAGACTTGATTTTTAAAATCTTAAAATTTTGTAACATTGCTACACCTGGTCCTCCTGTGTTCTCTCTTTCCATCCCCCCCCACTCCTCCCACACAACATTCCTCCATTGCGGCCCCCCTGCGCAGTGCTCGCCTTTGCGTAAGCGCACGTGCGTGCCGATTGCTCGTCGTGTTCAAGCTGGTGGGGGGGGAGGGGGTGTCTGTACTATACCTGGTGCAGGAGAGGCGGGGGGGGGGGGTGGTTCGTAGACCACCAAATGACCGTGTGTCTCCCCCTCCCCCCCCCCCCGACCTGCAGGACCGAGCGACCTGGAAGGGGCGGTGGGCTACACGGCGCCAGATTCGCCTGGCAGCCGCCGCGGCCACGACGAAGACGAGGAGGAGGGCGCCCGGCTGGGGGAGCCGGACGCCGCCGAGCTGCGGCGCCGCCGTCTACGGAATCTGGAGCGCCCCGGCGCCCCGCTCTAACCAACCGCTGGCTGCCGGCCTCGATGGTGGTGGTGGTGCGGAGGGGAGGCCCAGGAAAGTCAACCGGGCCTTGTTTGTGTGTGTGTGTGCGTGCGTGAGGGAAGTCTGCGAAGGGGGGGGTCTCCACTATCTGCTCGACCGGTTCCCCCCACCCCGACTGCCATCGATTCACCAGCTGACCCCGAGGTCCAATCTCCACGACTCCAGTAAACCATACACCAGCCACCACCTCTTGTCCTGTGCTCTTCAGTCGTTCCAGACACACCACTAGGCACCAGTTTAATTTTTTTTCTTTCTCTTTCTCTCTTTCTCTGTCTCTAAAGCTGGTCTGGATTTTTGACACGGTCTCCCCACCCCCCCAACCCCCCCCATGCGCCCAGAGTTGGCGTCAACCCATCTGCATTGATTCAGAGCCAAGCCCCGGCACAGATGGCAGCACTGGGGCCTGTTCTGTGTGGTCCCCTTTCTTTTAGCCTGAAGTAGGCCACTGATGACCTGTGGCCTGCTTCAACGTAGGCCCCAGCCTTTAGTCGGACAAGGGGAGGTGACCTGTGGCCTGCTTCAACGTAGGCCCCAGCCTTTAGTCGGACAAGGGAGGTGACCTGTGGCCTGCTTCAACGTAGGCCCCAGCCTTTAGTCAGACAAGGGAGGTGACCTGTGGCCTTCTTCAACGTAGGCCCCAGGCTTTAGTCGGACAGGGTAGGTAACCTGTGGCCTTCCTCGGGGGGTAAATCCCAGCCTTTAGTGCTTGTACACCACGGGTTCCTCTGGGACTGGGTGGTGGTGGTGGTCCTTGACACAACCTTGAGGGTGACCTGTGGCCTGCTGCGGGGCAATTCCCGGCCTTTAGTGTGACATAGTCAACCAGGTGACCTGACCTGAGGCCCGCTTTAGAGTAATCCCCCGGCCTGTCAGTGGAGATGTCTGAAAACCATGTCCGATGCGGAGGAGGTTTTGTCCTTCTGCTGTTAAACATTTTTTCTTTTTAAACTTCCTTGACCCCCAGCTCCTTCTCCTTCCAAGACAGACAAAAATGCGGGAGTAACTCAGCGAGTGAGGCGGCATCTATGGAGCGAAGGAACAGGTGACACTTCAGGTCGAGACCCTCCTCTTCTCCACAGATGCTGCCTCACCCGCTGAGTTTCTCCAGCATTTTTTTTTGTCCATACCTTCGATTTTTTTTTTTCCAGCATCTGCAGTCCTTTCTTAAACTCTCCTTCCAAAAGCCGGTCATTATTTAACCTCCTCGCTTTGACCGAAACCCCTCAAAAAAAACACACGATAGATCGACGCTGGAGATAAGACGCGATGCGCTGGAGTGATCACAGCGGGGCCGGCAGAAGGAACGGCCGACGTTTCGGGCCTTCGAGAGGACTCGAAACGTCGCCCTTTCCTTCCCACACTCCCTCCCCCAGAGACGCTTCCCCTGCCCCCCCCCCCCCCCCCCCCCCCGGCATCTCGAGGCTCATCCCCGTCACAAACCAGCTTCTGCAGTTCCTTGACACGGTCCTCAATGCCACTCCGCCAGTCTCTTTCCCCCCCTCCCCACCTCGATGATACCAATCTCTCTCCCACCAGGATTGGCGTCAACCCATCTGCATTACTTCAGAGCCAAGCCCTAGAAACCAACGGCAGCCCTGGTGCCTGTTCAGTGACATCCCCTTTCTTTCACCCTGAAGTAGGGTGAGGCAGCCCGTGGCCTGCTTCAGGGGGTAGTTCCGAGCCTTTTAGCGTGACATAGCCAGCCAAGTGACTTGCGGCCTGCTCGTGGGTCATTCCCGGCCTTTCAGTGTAAACTCCTGAAGTAGGCCTCTGGTCACCTCCCTGGACAGGGGAGGTGACCTGTGGCCTGCTTCAGCGTAGGCCCTGGCCTCAAGTTGAACTGGGGAGATGACCTGTGGCCTACTTCAGCGTAGGCCCAAGCCTTTAGTCGAACAGGGGAGGCGGGCCTGTGGCCTGCTTCAGGATAAGTCCCAGCCTTTAGTTGGTCAGGGGAGGCGACCTGTGGCCTACTTCAGCGTAGGCCCAAGCCTTTAGTCGAACAGGGGAGGCGGGCCTGTGGCCTGCTTCAGGATAAGTCCCAGCCTTTAGTTGGTCCGGGGAGGCGACCTGTGGCCTGCTTCAACGGGTAGTTCCGAGCCTTTTAGCGTGACATAGCCAACCAGGTGACTTGCGGCCTGCTTCTGGGTCATTCCCGGCCTTTCAGTGCAAACGCCGCCAAACCCAGCATCTGCAGTTCCTTCCGAAAAGCCAACGGGGGAAAAAAAACAAAACGCAATGCCGGAGAAAGTCGGGCCGGCGTCTGCGGAGGGAACGGACGGGTGACGTTCCGTTGCCAGGATCCTCTCCCATCACTCTGAAGACGAACAGTATCGCCAACCTCCGACCCAAAATGGTGTCTGCCCGCTGCCTCCGCAGATGCTGCCTGGACTTCCGAGATCCTCCGGCATTTTGTTTTTCGGAAGGAACTGCAGATGCGACAAAGGTTCTCCAGTTGCTCCCTGGCTGAATACTCTACGCCCGCCTCGACCTGAAATGCCACCAATCCCTTCGCTCCATAGATGCTGCCTCACCCGCTGAGTTTCTCCATCATTTCTGTCTTAACCTTGGAGCCCGCTAATAGCATTTTACCAGACGGCCTCCTCGGTACAAACGCGCCGGATGAAACCTAAACCTAAACCGCATCTATTTATATTTGGGTTTGATCGAGGGCAGGAACTGCAGATGCCGGCTTGCGTCCGAAGATGCGCACACGCAAAGAATGCCGGAGTAACTCAGCGGGGGACGGGCAGCGTCTCGGGAGAGAAGGAACGGACGATGTTTCGGGGTGTCTCCACCCGAAACGTCACCCATTCATTCCTCCTCTCCAGAGACGCTGCCTGTTCCCCGCTCAGTTACTCCGCCATTTTGTGTTTCTCGTCTTTAGGGGAGGGGGGGAAATGATGTTCGCTTTGGAAAGGGTCTCGTACAAGGAAACTGGGCCATCGAGTCCCTGGGTTATGGCCCCAGACGATGAAACGATCTCCAGGCTTTGGGATTAATGTTTAAGAGGGAACTGCAGATGCTGGAGAATCGAAGGTTACACAAAAAAGCTGGAGAAACTCAGCGGGTGCAGCAGCATCTATGGAGCGAAGGAAATAGGCAACGTTTCGGGCCGAAACCCTTCGTTTCGAAGGGTTTCGGCCCGAAACGTTGCCTATTTCCTTCGCTCCATAGATGCTGCTGCACCCGCTGAGTTTCTCCAGCTTTCTTGTGTAACCTTTGGGATTAATGTCGCTGGCTGATTAACATTGATTTTTTTTTTGATTTTTTTTGCTTCAAACCGTTCACCTTTAGTTTTGGCCCTTGTCGGGGAATATTTTTCACTTTGACGTTAGGTTATTCATTGCATCTCCCCATTTTTAGTGTGGAGGAGGGGGAGGGTGGGGCGGGAGGAGTGGGGGGGGGGGCAGGAGGAGGGGGGGGAGGTGGAGGGAGGAGTAGGGGGGTGGCAGGAGAAGAGGGGGGAGAGGAGGAGGGGGGAGGAGGGGGAGGGGTAAGGAGGAGGGGGGGAGCAGGTGGGGGAAGGAGGGAGGAGAGGAGGAGAAGGGGGAGAGGAGGAGGAGGAGGAAGGGGGACAGGGGGGGGGGGAGAGTAGGGGGGGGGGCGGGGGAGGGGCGTGAGAGAGGGGTGGGGGGAGGGGAGGTACTGGAAAGGCTTGCTGGATCATGGAGACTGCCGTGTTTTTCCACGGCTGGGCCCACAACGCCTCCTTGCGCGGCACTTAAACTGTGGGGACAATGCCCCTTATCCTCACCGCTGAGGAGCGGGGGTGGGGTTTTTCCCCACTTCAATCTTCTGCTCCCCGTTTCCCTTTCTTCCTACTTGAAGACCCCCCCCCCCCCCCCCTTCCCCCTGTTTTGAGAGGGTCCATCTGGGGAGAAGACCCCCTTGTGGGAGAGGGTCTGTTTTGTGGGGATGAAGACCCTTCTTTAAGAGACGGCGGGTCAGGAAAGGTCTTTGTCTCTGTCTCTTTCTCTCATTTTTTTTTTTTCTCTCTCTCTCTGTCCTTTTCTCTCCTCTCCCGCTCTCCCTCCCTATTTTTCTGCCTCCCTCTCCCCTTCTCCCTCTCCCCTTCTCCCTCTCCCCTTCTCCCTCTCCCCTTCTCCCTCTCCCCTTCTCCCTCTCTCCCCCTTCTCCCTCTCTCCCCTTCTCCCCCTCTCCCCCTCCCTCTCCCCTCTCTCCCTCTCCCCTCTCTCCCTCTCTCCTCTCTCCCCCTCTCCCCTTCTCCCTCTCTCCCCTTCTCCCTCTCCCTCTCTCCTCTCTCTCTTCTCCCTCTTCTCCCTCTCTCTCTCCCCTCCCCCCTCCTCTCTCCCCCCTTCTCTCTCTCTCCCCTTCTCCCTCTCCCCTTCTCCCCCTCTCCCCTCTCCCTCTATCTCTCTTTTCTCTCCTCTCTCTCCTCCACCCTCTCCCTCTCCCCCTTTTCCCCATTCTCCCTCTCTCTCCCTTTCTCTCTCCCCCCTTCTCCCCCTCTCCCCTTCTCCCCTCTCCCCTCTCCCCCTCCCCTCTCTCCCCTCTCCTCCCCTTCCCCCTCTCCCCTTCCCTCCCCCCTCTCCCTTCTCCCCCTCTCCCCCTCCCCTTCTTCCCCCTCTCCCCCTTCTCCCTCTCCCCTCTCTCCTCTCCCCTCTCCCCTTCTCCTCTCCCTCTCCCCTCTCCTCCCCCTTCTCCCTCTCCCCTCTCCCTCTCTCTCCCTCTCCCTTCTCCCTCCTCCTCCCTGTTTTTTATCTGCTCTTCTTTCCTCCTTTCTCTCCCACTGTGTGAAACAGGAACCGCAACCCCCCCCCCACCCCCTCACATTGCCACTCGATGCCAGCGGTGGCAATACATCCTCCTGACGCTTTCACCTGCAA
Source organism: Leucoraja erinaceus (assembly GCF_028641065.1). NCBI lineage: Eukaryota > Metazoa > Chordata > Chondrichthyes > Rajiformes > Rajidae > Leucoraja > Leucoraja erinaceus. Next base: position 185,643 of record NW_026575407.1, read on the forward strand.
TAAGAGATTTGTCCAGGGTTGGGCTCTGCCACCTTCCCTTCAACCCCCCACAGACCCTGCATTGGACAAACGCCTCTGGTTGCATTCGGCCAGTTGTCCTCTTGCTTGACGATCGAGAGGTGTCCCAGTGCTGGGGGGACAATGGATAGGATCAGGTAACCCCCGACGAGACAGACACAACAAGCTGGAGTAACTCAGCGGGACGGGCAGCATCTCTGCAGCGAAGGAATGGGTGTGTGGTTTCGGGTCGAGAGGGAGGGGGAAGAGGGAGAGGGGGGGGAAGAGAGAGGAAAAAAGGGGGGGGGGGGAAGAGAAAGGATGGGTGTGTGCGAAAAGGGGGATGCTGCCCGACCAGCTGAGTTCCTCCAGCACTTTGTGTCTATCTCGGGTATAGACCAGCATCTGCAGTTCCTTTCTACACTCTCGTCCTGAGTGCGTTTGGGTTATTTCCCCCACCTCCACCACTCTCGCTTCGACCCACAGGCTCGACGCCAGCGACTGAGGTGGGGGGTGCCCCTAGCTGGCGTTGCCTAGTGACATTGCGGCCTACACTGCTCTCGAGCCTGGGTTGCGGGTCAGGTTTCCCAGCCCCGTCGAACATGCGGCCTGGCGCACATCGCCCCCTTTCTGCCACTTTCCAGGGCGGGGGGGGGGGGTCCATGCATAGATTACTTGCATTTAAGTCTACGCTCGTAGCGGGTGAGGGTTTTGTCGTTGATTATTTAAATTTGTATATATTGTATAAAATTTTAATAGCTGGGATTGTACATAGTGCACAATAAAATCTGCTGGTTCTGTCTTGCCGGTGTTGTTCCTGACCAGGATCCAAGTGTCCCCAACCCGAATCATCACCTATCCACCTACTGGGAGCCCCCGTGTGACCTGCTGAGTTACTCCAATAGACAATGGGTGCAGGAGTAGAGGCCATTCGGTCGTTCGGGCCAGCACCGCCATTCAATGTGATCGTGGCTGATCATCCCCAATCAGTACCCCGTTCCTGCCTTCTCCCCATATCCCCTGACTCCACTATCTTTAAGAGCCTTATGAGGAAGGACATTATTGCCATAGAGGGAGTGCAGAGACGGTTCACCAGACTGATTCCTGGGATGTCAGGACTGTCTTATGAAGAAAGACTGGATAGACTTGGTTTATACTCTCTAGAATTTAGAAGATTGAGAGGGGATCTTATAGAAACTTACAAAATTCTTAAGGGGTTGGACAGGCTAGATGCAGGAAGATTGTTCCCGATGTTGGGGAAGTCCAGGACAAGGTCACAGCTTAAGGATAAGGGGGAAATCCTTTAAAACCGAGATGAGAAGAACTTTTTTCACACAGGTGAATCTCTGGAACTCTCTGCCACAGAGGGTAGTTGAGGCCAGTTCATTGGCTATATTTAAGAGGGAGTTAGATGTGGCCCTTGTGGCTAAAGGGATCAGGGGGTATGGAGAGAAGGCAGGTACGGGATACTGAGTTGGATGATCAGCCATGATCATATTGAATGGCGGTGCAGGCTCGAAGGGCCGAATGGCCTACTCCTGCACCTAATTTCTATGTTTCTATGTTCTATGTTTATCTAGCTCTCTCTTGAAAGCATCCAGAGAACCTGCCTCCACCGCCCTCTGAGGCAGAGACTAGGCTTGTATTCACTGGAGTTTAGAAGGATGAGGGGGACATCTTATGGAAACGTACAAAATTATAAATGGACTGGACAAGCTAGATGCAGGAAAAATGTTCCCAATGTTGTGCGAGTCCAGAACCAGGGTTCTAGCTCTCTTGAAAGTATCCAGAGAACCAGCCTCCACCGCACTCTGAGGCAGAGAATTCCACAGACTCACAACTCTCTGTGAGAAAAAGTGTTTCCTCGTCTACGTTCTAAATGGCTTACTCCTTATTCTTAAACTGTGTGTGGCCACTGGTTCTGGACTCAACATCGGGTACATGTTTCCTGCCTCTAGCGTGTCCAAACCCTTAATAATCGTATTTGTTTCTATAAGATTCCCTCTCATCCTTCTAAAATCCAGAGTGTACAAGCCCAGCTGCTCCATTCTCTCGGCATATGACAGACCCGCCATCCCGGGAATTAACCTTGTTTAATTTAGAGATTTAGCATTCATTGCAGAAGGATTTGAGTATAGGAGTAGGGAGGTTCTACTGCAGTTGTACAGGGTCTTGGTGAGACCACACCTGGAGTATTGCGTACAGTTTTGGTCTCCCAAATCTGAGGAAAGACATTCTTGCCGTAGAGGGAGTGCAGAGACGGTTCACCAGACTGATTCCTGGGATGTCAGGACTGTCTTATGAAGAAAGACTGGATACACTTGGTTTATACTCTCTAGAATTTAGGAGATTGAGAGGGGATCTTATAGAAACTTACAAAATTCTTAAGGGGTTGGACAGGCTAGATGCAGGAAGATTGTTCCCGATGTTAGGGAAGTCCAGGACAAGGGGTCACAGCTTAAGGATAAGGGGGAAATCCTTTAAAAAACCGAGATGAGAAGAACTTTTTTCACACAGAGAGTGGTGAATCTCTGGAACTCTCTGCCACAGAGGGTAGTTGAGGCCACAGTTCATTGGCTATATTTAAGAGGGAGTTAGATGTGGCCCTTGTGGCTAAGGGGATCAGAGGATATGGAGAGAAGGCAGGTACGGGATACTGAGTTGGATGATCAGCCATGATCATATTGAATGATGGTGCTGGCTCGAAGGGCCAAATGGCCTACTCCTGCACCTAATTTCTATGTTTCTATGAGACTGGGCCATTCGGCCCGTCGAGTCTGTGCCAACCAGCGATATCAGCACACTAACGCTATTCTCCACACACACACACTTGAGATAATGTTACCGCCTTACTTAAGCCAATTAACCTACAAACCTGTACCTCTTTAGAGTGTGGGAGGAACTCCACAGGCTTCGATCCTCACCTCCCTACGCTGTCTGTGTGGAGTTTGCAGTTTCCTTCCACAGCCCACATAGACTATAGCGAAACAGCATGCTCTGTACAGAGTCTTCGCCGACCATGCACTAGGACCAATAGCACAGAAGCCAATGAACCAGCAAACCTGTACGTCTTTGGACCGTTAGAGGAAACCTGAGCACCCGGAGAAAACCCACGGGGAGAACGTACAAACTCCGTACAGACTGCACCCGTAGCCAGGATCGAACCTGGGTCTCTGACGCTGTGTTGCAGGCAGCAACTCTACCGTTGTGCCCACCAGCAAGACATTGGTAGTTTGTAGGTTAATTTGCCCCAATTGGGTAGGTAGTACATGAGAAAGTGGGATAATAGATCTAGTGTCTACAGTTCAACGGGGTTAATTAGCTCCTAAACCATTAGCTTATGTCAAGAGTCAAGTCAAGAGAGTTTATTATCATGTGTCCCTGTATAGGACAATGAAATTCTTGCTTTGCTTCAGCACAACAGAACATAGTAGGCATTGACTACAGAACAGATCAGTGTGTCCATATACCATAATATAAATATATACACACATGAATAAATAAACTGATATAGTGCAAATAAACAGATAATGGGTTATTAATGTTCAGAGTTTTGTCTGAGTCAAGTTTAATAGCCTGATGGCTGTGGGGAAGTAGCTATTCCTGAACCTGGACGTTGCAGTCTTCAGGCTCCTGTACCTTCTACCTGAAGTTAGCGGGGAGATGAGCGTGTGGCCAGGATGGTGTGTGGGTCCTTGATGATGCTGCCAGCCTTTTTGAGGCAGCGACTGCGATAGATCCCCTCGATGGAAGGGAGGTCAGAGCCGATGATGGACTGGGCAGTGTTTACTACTTTTTGTAGTCTCTTCCTCTCCAGGGCGCTCAAGTTGCCGAACCGAGCCACGATGCAACCAGTCAGCATGCTCTCTACTGTGCACCTGTAGACGTTAGAATCAACATAAGGGAAATCTAGAAAATAGGTGCAGGAGTAGGCCATACGGCCATTCAATATGATTATGGGTGATCATCCAAAATCAGTACCCTGTTCCTGCTTTCTCCCCATATCCATTGATTCCGTTAGCTCTAAGAGCTAGATCTAAAGGGCCTGTCCCACTTGGGCGATTTTTCAGCAGACTGTCAAGATCAGGGTACTCGCCTGAAAAATCGGGAACGGGAACAGCGACTGTCAGAGTGGAACACACACGCACACACACACGTCGCAAAGGCAGGGGCCAGGGAAAGCGGGGGAGTGCTCTCTGAAATTCACACGGTACAAAGCCAAGGTGATACAGACACACACTGCGACGAACAGAAAGATTAAGACTGCTAGCACAGTGCTACGGTATGTCCTTTATAAGAAGAGTGGCATGGGGAGAAGGAGAGGAGACACTTTTAAGAAGCCAGACAACTTTTAATAAGCCAGAGATACACAGCTGTGAAGTTTGGCGGACATTTAACATTACCGATTGGTTCTGAAATAGCAAAAGGATTTGAGTGTCGGAGCAGGGAGGTTCTACTGCAGTTGTACAGGGTCTTGGTGAGACCACACCTGGAGTATTGCGTACAGTTTTGGTCTCCAAGTCTGAGGAAGGACATTCTTGCCATAGAGGGAGTGCAGAGAAGGTTCACCAGACTGATTCCTGGGATGTCAGGACTGTCTTATGAAGAAAGACTGGATAGGCTTGGTTTATACTCTCTCGAATTTAGGAGATTGAGTGGGGATCTTATAGAAACTTACAAAATTCTTAAGGGGTTGGACAGGCTAGATGCAGGAAGATTGCTCCCGATGTTGGGGAAGTCCAGGACAAGGGGTCTCAGCTTAAGGATAAGGGGGAAATCCTTTAAAACCGAGATGAGAAGAACTTTTTTCACACAGAGAGTGATGAATCTCTGGAACTCTCTGCCACAGAGGGTAGTTGAGGCCAGTTCATTGGCTATATTTAAGAGGGAGTTAGATGTGGCTAAGGGGATCAGAGGGTATGGAGAGAAGGCAGGTACGGGATACTGAGTTGGATGATCAGCCATGATCATATTGAATGGCGGTGCAGGCTCGAAGGGCCGAATGGTCTACTCCTGCACCTACTTTCTATGTTTCTATGAAAACTCGTGCTTACGTTTTCTTTCCCCCAATGAGCCAATGAAAATGCGATTAATTAAAACTACCTTGGTCTAGCTCGACTGCCTAAAACCAAAGATTATAAGAGCAGAGCAAGATGCGCCACTCTGCGAAAAAAGCGTATGACATGGGTATGACATGACGCCATTTTACTGAGCTGCATTTTACAATGCATTTCGTTGTCTCTGTACTGTACACTGACAATGACAATTAAAATTGAATCTGAATCTGAACCTGAATAATATGAATAAAATGTACAATAATATTAACTAAATATGTGAAGTGATCGATGCTATATAAAACACTATTCCCTACAACACTGATTACACCAAAGATGATTTAGCAGATCAATCTTTGGAACGGATTACACCAAAGATACTAGAGGAGCATTGCCCGCTACCTCCCTCGGGAGCGCCAACCGTGGGCAGACGCTTGAGGCTCTCCCGCCGGTCGCCTTCATCTGGTATCGGGGGGGACCGACCAAGAATCAGTCCTGGAGCAACTCGGGAGTGGAGGAAATGTCCTCTTCCCCCAATGATACTAGAGGAGCCTCTTTGCTTTTCCCTACGACCTGATATAAGAGCAGATTGTATAACTGGAGTCCGTACCCGCCCCCGTTACCAAAGATGTCGCGGTTGGCATAAACAAATGGCGGCCGTGACGTTCCGTTACGTACTACACGTCAGCCCATTGGATTTCGGAGGAGTGGTCTATCTTGCTCTGCTCTAGAATCTTTGCCTCTAACTACATGGCGACCCCACTACAACTGCACTCACGACAACAAAAGTATCAATTCTCACTACGGTGACCAATTTATGGTCGCAGAAAAATTAGCGGCGACCATACTGAGGCCGCGACTAGTTCCCAGAATGCGGGAACTCCTCGCGACCATGAAGGAGACTCACCAGAGACCAACAGCGAACATGTGGCGAGCGCAGAGTCTTCTGAGGCTGCGGCCTCTAGCCCTAGACTCTCCCACGTAAAGATAGTGATGTACTCTATCGTACATGAGTACATCAGTTACTGCGAGAAGGGACACAGCGTGCAGTACACAGTGTGGTGGCTGCAAAGAAAGTACATAGAACAGCACCGAAGAGGAACAGGCCCTTCGAAACACAATGTCTGTGATTCCAAGGCAAACTATTCTTGGCCTCCATGCCATCCATATCCCTGTATGTCCAGACACCTATTTATAAGCCTCAACAGCCAACATTGTGTTTGGTTTAGTTTAGAGATACAGCGCGGAAACAGGCCCTTCGGCCCACCGGGTCTGCGCCGACCAGCGATCCCCGCACATTAACACTATCCTAGGCAGACAAGGATGCTGGAGAAACTCAGCGGGTGAGGCAGCATCTATGAAGCGAAGGAACAGATGACGTTTCGGGTTGAGACCCTTCTTCAGCTGAAGAAGGGTCTCGACCTGAAACGCCACCTATTTCCTTCGCTCCATGGATGCTGCCTCACCCGCTGAGTTTCTCCAGCATTCTTGTCTACCGTCGATTTTTCCAGCATCTGAATAGAAGAATAGAATGCAATTTATTGTCATTCAAAGCTAGGTTTGAACGGAATGTCATTTCTGCAGTTTTTTAGTTTACAAAACAATCCAAGACCCACACTTAACACAGTTTACATAAACATCCATCACAGTGAGTTTCCAACATCTCCTCACTGTGATGGAAGGCAAAGTCTTTATCTCTTCCCTTTGTTCCTTCTCCCGTGGTCCAGCAGTGCAACTGCAGTGTCGAGGCGAACTGGGGCTCCGATGTTAAAGCCCCCGGTGGGCGTGGGTAAGTCCTGAGGCCGCTTAAGCCACGCCGAGCGATGTTAGGCCCCGGCTCCATGTCCTTAAACCCGCGATTCCAGCGGGAGAAGTCGCCGTTGCGGAGCTCGGAAAAGCGGTCTCCCACCAGGGACCTGCGAGCTCCCGATGTTCCCGTCCACCGGGTCTGCGGCCGGTGCCTCCGAACTCCAAAGCCGGGTCGCATCCGCACGCCACCACAGCTCTCCCCGCTCCGAAGTTGGCCAGCCCCGCGATGTCAGTTCCGTTCTGCAGGCTCTGCAACTGGAGCCCCCAGGTTAGTCCCGGCCTGAGGTCGCCACCGGCTCCACGATGTTAGGCCCAACGACATCCGAGACCCGACAGGGAATAGCCGGGTCCCCGCACAGGGAAGAGATTTAAACGGTTTCCCCCCCACCACCCCCCACATATACACAGCTAAAAAAATAATAAAAACTAACTCAAGACATGCATTTAAGACAAAAATAAAAAAAGACAAACGGCTGTAGTCTAGCCGCTGCCGTTAGGCGCCACCACTAACTGCAGTTCTTTCTTAAACTGAACACTTTCCGACACCCACTCGGGACAATTTTTCATTTACACCAAGCCAATTAACCTACAAAACTGCACGTTTTTGGAGTGTGGGAGGAAACCGAAGATCTCGGAGAAAACCCACGCCTCCTCCACCAGGCCTGGCATCACGTTCCAGGCCTCCACCACTCTCTGTGTATAGACGTCTCCTTCAAACTTTGCCCCTCTCACCTTAAAGCTGTGCCCTCTAGTCTTTGACGTTTCCACCCCGGGGGGAAAAGGTTCTGATGGTCTGCACCTCCCATACTTCCATTAGATCTCCGACGCTCCTGAGAAAAAAATCCAAGTCTGTCTAAGTCTAACCTCTCCTTATGGCACTCTAATCCAGGCAGCGTTCGGGTCCACTACACCCTAACCAAAGCCTCCATATCCTTCCGGCAATGGGGTAAAAATAGTTCCAAACTGATTACAGCTCTTCCTCACAGATAGTGCAAAGGTGGGGTAGATGGTAGCTCAGGACTGCTCAAATCTGTTGCCTGGGAAGAAACTGTCCCTGAATCTGGAGGCGTAGAATTTCAAACTTCCCTGATGGGAGAGGGGAGAAGAGGGAGTGAGACTGGTCCTGGATTATGCTGCTGGCCTTGCCGAGGCAACGTGAGGTGCAGATGGGGGTCGGTGGAAGGAAGGTTGGTTTGTGTGATACATAGAAACATGGAAACATAGACAATAGGTGCAGGAGTAGGCCGTTCGGCCCTTCGAGCCTGTACCGCCATTCAATATGATCACGGTTGATCATCCAACTCAGTATCCCGTCCCTGCGTCCACAACTCTCTGTAATTCCTTGCGTTTTAGTTTTGTTTAGTTCAGAGATACAGCGCGGAAACAGGCCCTTCGGCCCACCGGGTCCGCGCCGACCAGCGATCCCCGCACATTAACACTATCCTACACACACACACACTAGGGACAATTTTTACATTCGCCAAGCAAATTAACCTGCAAACCGGTACGTCTGTGGAGTGTGGGAGGAAACCGAAGATCTCGGAGAAAACCCAAGCAGGTCACGGGGAGAACGTGCAAACTCCGTACAGACAGCGCCCGTAGTCGGGATCGAACCCGGGTCTCTGGCGCTGCATTCGCCCTAAGGAAGCAACTCTACCGCTGCGCGACCGTGACCAGTCTTGTCAAGGGTTCAGAGAAGATTGAGCCAGAGGGGTAGATTGAGCAGGCTAAGACTATTCCTTGGGGCGCAGGAGAATGAGAGGTGACCTTATAGAAATGTACAAAATCATGGCAGGAATAGATTGGTTAAATGCAGTCTTTTGCCCAGAGTAGGGAGTTCAAGAACCAGTGGACATGGTTTTAAGGTGGGGGGGAAGGGGGGGGGGATTTAATGTGAATCTGATGGGTAACTTTTTTACACAAAGGATGCTGGGTGTATGGAACGAGCTGCCGGAGGAACTGCAGATGCTGGTCTAAACCGAAGAGCAGGGTCAGACTGCATCTCTGGAGAAAAGGAATAGGTGGCATTTTGGGTCGAGACCCTTCTTCAGACTGAAACATCACCCATTCCTCTTTTCCAGGGATACACTCTGACCCGCTGAGTACCACAGAAGGCAGTGGAGGCCGATTCACTGGATGTTTTCAAGAGAGAGTTAGATTTAGCTCTTAGGGCTAACGGAATCAAGGGATATTGGGGAGAAAGCAGGGACGGGGCACTGATTTTGGCAAGAGAATACTGAATGGCCCAAAGGGCCGAATGGCCTACTCAATAGACAATAGGTGCAGGAGTAGAGGCCATTTGATCCTTCGAGCCAGCACCGCCATTCAATGTGATCATGGCTGATCATTCCCAATCAGTACCCCGTTCCTGCCTTCTCCCCATATCCCCTGACTCCGCTATTTTTAAGAGCCCTATCTAGCTCTCTTGAAAGCATCCTGAGAACCCGCCTCCACCACCCTCTGAGGCAGAGAATTCCACAGACTCACTACTCTCTGTGAGAAAAAGTGTTTCCTCGTCTCCGTTCTAAATGGCTTACCCCTTATTCTTAAACTCTGTGTGGCCCCTGGTTCTGGACTCCCCCAACATGTTTCCTGCCTCTAGCGTGTCCAAGCCCTTAACAACATACTCCTGCACCTATTTGCTATGTTTCTATGATAGTCTGACCCGCTGAGTTACCCCAGCTTTTTGTATCTATGCCAGAGGAGGTAGTTGAGGTAGTTGTAATGTTTAAGAAACATTTAGGCAGGCACATGGATGTGAAATGTTTAGAACGGAACAATGCACAGGAGATGAGCATGGCCTCTGCGCAAGGATGACAGGCACATTCGTGAAGCTTTCCTTAGCTAATCTCCCTGAGAATAGCTAAGGACAAACTGCACCCCCTCCACACACACCTGGATCTCCTGCCATCAGGCAAGAGATACCGTAGCATCAAAGCCCGGACTACCAGACTGCTAAACAGCTTCCTGCCACTGGCTGTGAGGCTGCTAAACAGTCACTCTGTACTCACAGTCACCTGATTCTGCGGCTTTGCACTAACATTTTAATAACTCTGGCACTGGCCACTCAAATCATCTGCCCTGGACATTTTAATGACTGTTATTACTGTATTTTAATGTTGCCGTTTTACCTGCTTTTAACTATTTATACAGTTTCATCAAGGACTGGATTGTTTTTATTGTTATTATGTGTGAAATGTTTTAAGTTTCATGTGCGATGCTCTGGTATTCCCTGGGAAACGTCTTCTCATTTTGCACTGTACAACTGTTGCTTTGCAAGATGACAATAAAGGTTGATTTGATTTGATTTGATTTATTTAGTCCTCCCTCCACCACCTCCAGTTTAAATTCCATTTCCAGGGAAGAGACAAGGACTTTAAGACTTTTGCCTTCCATCACAGTGAGGAGGGCCTGGTAGACTTGCACTGTGGTGGATGTTAAATCTGCGTTAAGTGTGTGTTTTGTTATTTTATTCGATGTTATTCATAGCAAAAGGATTTGAGTATAGGAGCAGGGAGGTTACATAGAATGGTATGTTAGCTTTCATAGCAAAAGGATTTGAGTATAGGAGCAGGGAGGTTCTACTGCAGTTGTACAGGGTCTTGGTGAGACCACACCTGGAGTATTGCGTCTCCAAATCTGAGGAAGGACATTATTGCCATAGAGGGAGTGCAGAGATGGTTCACCAGACTGATTCCTGGGATGTCAGGACTGTCTTATGAAGAAAGACTGGATAGACTCGGTTTATACTCTCTAGAATTTAGGAGATTGAGAGGGGATCTTATAGAAACTTACAAAATTCTTAAGGGGTTGGACAGGCTAGATGCAGGAAGATTGTTCCCTATGTTAGGGAAGTCCAGGACAAGGGTCACAGCTTAAGGATAAGGGGGAAATCCTTTTAAAACCGAGATGAGAAGAACTTTTTTCACACAGAGAGTGGTGAATCTCTGGAACTCTCTGCCACAGAGGGTAGAAGAGGCCAGTTCATTGGCTATATTTAAGAGGGAGTTAGATGTGGCCCTTGTGGCTAAGGGGATCAGGGGGTATGGAGAGAAGGCAGGTACAGGATACTGAGTTGGATGATCAGCCATGATCATATTGAATGGCAGTGCAGGCTCGAAGGGCCGAATGGCCTACTCCTGCACCTAATTTCTATGTTTCTATGTTTCTATGTGCGATGCTCCAGTATTCCCGAGGAAACGTCTTCTCATTTTGCAATGTACAACTGTTGCTTTGCAAGATGACAATAAAGGTTGATTTGATTTGATTTGATTTATTTAGTTCTCCCTCCACCACCTCCAGTTTAAATTCCATTTCCAGGGAAGAGACAAGGACTTTAAGACTTTTGCCTTCCATCACAGTGAGGAGGGCCTGGTAGACTCGCACTGTGGTGGATGTTAAATCTGCGTTAAGTGTGTGTTTTGTTATTTTATTCGATGTTATGACTGCAAGGCACGGCATTACAATGCAATACAATACAATATTTTTGGAGGACCAATAAACCAAGTACCCAAGAATGATCTGGGCCAAATGCAGGCAGGTGGGAGTGGTGTGGATGGGACATGTTTGTTCGCAGAGGATCATTGGGACAGAGCTACCAGCCTTGGAGGGCATCTACCACACACGGTGCCTCAGGAAGGCCATCAGCATCCATAAAGACTCATCACACCCCTGTAACGGACTGTTCGAACTACTTCCCTCCGGCAGACGTTACAAGGCCTTCTACGCCCGAACCTCCAGACTCAGAAACAGTTTTATTCCAAGAGCTACAGCGGCTCTGAACCGGCCCTGCTGAGTGCCCCCCACCCCCCCCCGGACTGTCTCCCTCAGATGGTCACGACACACAGCTTGTTTATTTATTTTACTTTTCTTTTTCATCGGTTGGAGCTGCATACTAAATCTCGTTGCACTGACGTGCAATGACAATAAAATATATTATTATTATTATTATTATTAAATCTGGGTTAAGTGTGTGTTTTGTTATTTTATTCAATGTTAAGACTGCAAGGCACGGCATTACATTGCAATACAATACAATATTTTTGGAGGACCAATAAACCAAGAATCTGGGCCAAATGCAGGCAGGTGGGACTGGTGTGGATGGGACATGTTTGTTAAATCTGCGTTAAATGTGTGTTTTGTTATTTTATTCAATGTTATGACTGCAAGGCATATGATTTCGTTGTCTCTGTACTGTACACTGACAATGACAATTAAAATTGAATCTGAATCTGAATCTGAATCTGAATCTGAATCTGAAGGCACGGCATTACAATGCAACACAATACAATATTTTTGGAGGACCAATAAACCAAGAACCAAGAATGATCTGGGCCAAATGCAGGCAGGTGGGACTGGTGTGGATGGGATATGTTTGTTAAATCTGGGTTAAGTGTGTGTTTTGTTATTTTATTCAATGTTATGACTGCAAGGCATATGATTTTGTTGTCTCTGTACTGTACACTGACAATGACAATTAAAATTGAATCTGAATCTGAATCTGAATCTGAATCTGAATCTGAATCTGAATCTGAAGGCACGGCATTACATTGCAACACAATACAATATTTTTGGAGGACCAATAAACCAAGAATCTGGGCCAAATGCAGGCAGGTGGGACTGGTGTGGATGGGATATGTTTGTTAAATCTGGGTTAAGTGTGTGTTTTGTTATTTTATTCGATGTTATGACTGCAAGGCACGGCATTACATTGCAATACAATACAATATTTTTGGAGGACCAATAAACCAAGAATCTGGGCCAAATGCAGGCAGGTGGGACTGGTGTGGATGGGACATGTTTGTTAAATCTGGGTTAAGTGTGTGTTTTGTTATTTTATTCAATGTTATGACTGCAAGGCATATGATTTTGTTGTCTCTGTACTGTACACTGACAATGACAATTAAAATTGAATCTGAATCTGAATCTGAATCTGAATCTGAATCTGAATCTGAATCTGAATCTGAAGGCACGGCATTACATTGCAATACAATACAATATTTTTGGAGGACCAATAAACCAAGAATCAAGAATCTGGGCCAAATGCAGGCAGGTGGGACTGGTGTGGATGGGATATGTTTGTTAAATCTGCGTTAAGTGTGTGTTTTGTTATTTTATTCGATGTTATGACTGCAAGGCACGGCATTACATTGCAATACAATACAATATTTTTGGAGGACCAATAAACCAAGAACCCAAGAATGATCTGGGCCAAATGCAGGCAGGTGGGACTGGTGTGGATGGGACATGTTTGTTAAATCTGCGTTAAGTGTGTGTTTTGTTATTTTATTCAATGTTATGACTGCAAGGCATATGATTTCGTTGTCTCTGTACTGTACACTGACAATGACAATTAAAATTGAATCTGAATCTGAATCTGAATCTGAATCTCTGAATCTGAATCTGAAGGCACGGCATTACATTGCAATACAATACAATATTTTTGGAGGAGGACCAATAAACCAAGAATGATCTGGGCCAAATGCAGGCAGGTGGGACTGGTGTGGATGGGATATGTTTGTTAAATCTGGGTTAAGTGTGTGTTTTGTTATTTTATTTGATGTTATGACTGCAAGGCACGGCATTACAATGCAACACAATACAATATTTTTGGAGGACCAATAAACCAAGAACCAAGAATGATCTGGGCCAAATGCAGGCAGGTGGGACTGGTGTGGATGGGACATGTTGGCCAGCATGAACAAGTTGGGCTGAAGGGCCTGGTTCCCTTGACAACACACACACACAACTACAACTCCCAGGGTGCACGCCGCGGCGCTGCTTCTCCTTCCGCTTCCGGCGAGGCCGGGGATGGAGGATGATCGGTGGCCGGAGCGGGAGCTGAATCCGAATCCGCCGCCATCCGCCGCTGCGGGCGGTGAGAGGGGGCCGAGGGAGGGTGGAGGGGGGGCAGGCGGCTGCCGGGGAGCTGGAGGCGCCGATATTGGAGGCGGATGGGGGGAGGATGATCTCTCAATCCGCGGGGAGGGAGAGACGTCCGCGGGGAGGCGGTGAGATGGCGGATGGCGGCCTCTCCTCTGCTGCCCGCTCGCCCAGGCCCCGGGGACAGGGGTGGGGGGGGGGTGGAGGCCTTACACTGGGCACTGGCGGCTATGGAGCTGCTGGCGAGGACACTGGTGGACTGAGTGTGTGTGTGTGTGTGTGTACCAGTGTGTGTGTACCAGTGTGTGTGTGTGTATGTGTGTACCAGTGTGTGTATCAGTGTGTGTGTACCAGTGTGTATCATTGTGTGTGTGTATTGTGTGTGTGTGTGTGTGTGTGCCAGTGTGTGTGTGTGTGTGTGTGTGTGTGTATATATATGGACTGAGGCGTGTGTGTGTGTGAGGGTGAGGGTGGGTATCAGTGGGGGTGGAGGCCTTACACTGGGCACTGGCGGCTATGGAGCTGCTGGCGAGGACACTGGTGGACTGAGTGTGTGTGCCAGTGTGTGTGTGTGTGTACCAGTGTGTGTGTACCAGTGTGTATCATTGTGTGTGTG